>NC_134364.1:300000-593253 GCF_048569485.1 Anomaloglossus baeobatrachus | reverse complement strand
TCTCTGTGTCTGTTGTCTCGCTCTCTGTGTCCGTTGTCTCGCTCTCTGTGTCCGTTGTCTCGCTCTCTGTGTCCGTTGTCTCGCTCTCTGTGTCCGTTGTCTCGCTCTCTGTGTCCGTTGTCTCGCTCTCTGTGTCCGTTGTCTCGCTCTCTGTGTCCGTTGTCTCGCTCTCTGTGTCCGTTGTCTCGCTCTCTGTGTCCGTTGTCTCGCTCTCTGTGTCCGTTGTCTCGCTCTCTGTGTCCGTTGTCTCGCTCTCTGTGTCCGTTGTCTCGCTCTCTGTGTCCGTTGTCTCGCTCTCTGTGTCCGTTGTCTCGCTCTCTGTGTCCGTTGTCTCGCTCTCTGTGTCCTGTTGTCTCGCTCTCTGTGTCTGTTGTCTCGCTCTCTGTGTCTGTTGTCTCGCTCTCTGTGTCTGTTGTCTCGCTCTCTGTGTCCGTTGTCTCGCTCTCTGTGTCCGTTGTCTCGCTCTCTGTGTCCGTTGTCTCGCTCTCTGTGTCCGTTGTCTCGCTCTCTGTGTCCGTTGTCTCGCTCTCTGTGTCCGTTGTCTCGCTCTCTGTGTCCGTTGTCTCGCTC
This sequence comes from Anomaloglossus baeobatrachus, assembly GCF_048569485.1. Classification (NCBI taxonomy): domain Eukaryota; kingdom Metazoa; phylum Chordata; class Amphibia; order Anura; family Aromobatidae; genus Anomaloglossus; species Anomaloglossus baeobatrachus. The sequence goes on along the minus strand of NC_134364.1, from coordinate 592,683 downwards.
TCTGTGTCCGTTGTCTCGCTCTCTGTGTCTGTTGTCTCGCTCTCTGTGTCCGTTGTCTCGCTCTCTGTGTCCGTTGTCTCGCTCTCTGTGTCCGTTGTCTCGCTCTCTGTGTCTGTTGTCTCGCTCTCTGTGTCTGTTGTCTCGCTCTCTGTGTCTGTTGTCTCGCTCTCTGTGTCTGTTGTCTCGCTCTCTGTGTCTGTTGTCTCGCTCTCTGTGTCTGTTGTCTCGCTCTCTGTGTCTGTTGTCTCGCTCTCTGTGTCTGTTGTCTCGCTCTCTGTGTCCGTTGTCTCGCTCTCTGTGTCCGTTGTCTCGCTCTCTGTGTCTGTTGTCTCGCTCTCTGTGTCTGTTGTCTCGCTCTCTGTGTCTGTTGTCTCGCTCTCTGTGTCTGTTGTCTCGCTCTCTGTGTCTGTTGTCTCGCTCTCTGTGTCCGTTGTCTCGCTCTCTGTGTCCGTTGTCTCGCTCTCTGTGTCTGTTGTCTCGCTCTCTGTGTCTGTTGTCTCGCTCTCTGTGTCTGTTGTCTCGCTCTCTGTGTCTGTTGTCTCGCTCTCTGTGTCTGTTGTCTCGCTCTCTGTGTCTGTTGTCTCGCTCTCTGTGTCTGTTGTCTCGCTCTCTGTGTCCGTTGTCTCGCTCTCTGTGTCCGTTGTCTCGCTCTCTGTGTCCGTTGTCTCGCTCTCTGTGTCCGTTGTCTCGCTCTCTGTGTCCGTTGTCTCGCTCTCTGTGTCCGTTGTCTCGCTCTTTGTGTCCGTTGTCTCTCTGTCTCTCTCTGTGTCTGTGCAGTCAGGGCTCGAGTGTGGACTACTATTCCCAGCTGGTGGCTACCACCGCGACCCTCGTAGGCTAGTGTCCTGACCTCCTCCACCTGGTCCACGTCATTGTCCTCTGTGATTTACAGCCCAGCACATCTTTAATTATACTGGATTCGCTGAGCTTTCTGACACATTGTAAATTTCCAGAACTTTTTCATCATCCGCAGATTCTCTCTGCGCTTTAGAGGACGGCGGCGAGACCCGGGATTTACTGCCGAGATTAAACTGCTGCCTCTAAAGTGTGAGAGTGTCAGCAATTGTGTGACTGTCACCGACCGCAGCACGACGACGGAACCAAGGAGTGTACCACTCAACAGCCTATTGTCAGCGGACGGTGGGGCGCCGGGGACGGTGGGGCACGCGGAGAGCAACCGGGTCTTGGGGCTGTGCGGCACGCGGGGGGGCAGCCCGGTCTTGGGGCTGTGCGGCACGCGGGGGGGCAGCCCGGTCTTGGGGCTGTGCGGCACGCGGGGGGGCAGCCCGGTCTTGGGGCTGTGCGGCACGCGGGGGGGCAGCCCGGTGTGTGGGGACGGTTGGGGCACGTGGGGGGCAGCCAGGTCTTGGGGCTGTGCAGCACGCGGGGGGCGGCGGGGTCTTGGGGCTGTGCAGCACGCGGGGAGCGGCCGGGTCTTGGGGCTGTGCAGCACGCGGGGGGCGGCGGGGTCTTGGGGCTGTGCAGCACGCGGGGAGCGGCCGGGTCTTGGGGCTGTGCAGCACGCGGGGGGCGGCGGGGTCTTGGGGCTGTGCAGCACGCGGGGAGCGGCCGGGTCTTGGGGCTGTGCAGCACGCGGGGGGCGGCGGGGTCTTGGGGCTGTGCAGCACGCGGGGGGCGGCGGGGTCTTGGGGCTGTGCAGCACGCGGGGAGCGGCCGGGTCTTGGGGCTGTGTAGCATGCGGTGGTCCGCTCTGTCTGTCAGGAAGGGGGGTCATTGACATGCTGATGAGATGCTGCCGTTTCCAGGGGTCTCGTGTCCTCACCTGCTGTGCAGGAAGCTCTGATTACATGGTGGTCTCTGGGGGGCCGTCCAGCTGTCGTGTGGCGGGTGGATGGGGAATGAGGGCAGGGGTCCTGCTGGGGGGGGGCGTCTCTGGCACGTGGCGGTCTCAGCTGTGTGCGGACCTGTATGAGGAGACAACAAGTGCTGGAGGTCACATGTGCAGATTATTGGGGGGCTGTGAAGGTAATTAATGGGGGCTGTGACCTTCCTAACAATAATATTTCCATTAGTAAATGAAGCATTTGGCGGCTGCTGCGGCTAATCACTGGCGGTGGCGGTAATAAATGAATTGTGACTGATTACCTATTAATATGGACGCCTCAGGAATTCACCCGGGGGGAAGCGGAGCAGTGAAATAGAGAGGGGCTCGCCCCCCCTGGGAAATCACTGCCGCTGTCTGCAGCTTTAACTCCGCGCGCAGCTATCAATAAGGAGGTAATTGAATTTTGAGCACAAACATGATGACAGGGGGCTCCTCACCGAAGATGGATGCCAAATCCATGACGTAAAGATGAGGGGGCCGCGACACCACCGGCACTTAACCAGCTAATGGCTCTCATCAGCTCCTCAGCGGAGTTCATGGCCGGCGACCGGGGGAGGGGCCCAGGCACTGCTCTGGGGTAGGGGCGGGTGACCCGGGGGCCGCTGTGGGGTAGGGGCGGGTGACCCGGGGGTCGCTGTGGTGTAGGGGCGGGTGACCCGGGGGCCGCTGTGGTGTAGGGGCGGGTGACCCGGGGGCCGCTGTGGTGTAGGGGCGGGTGACCCGGGGGGGGCGCTGTGGGGTAGGGGCGGGTGACCCGGGGGCCGCTGTGGTGTAGGGGCGGGTGACCCGGGGGCCGCTGTGGTGTAGGGGCGGGTGACCCGGGGGCCGCTGTGGTGTAGGGGCGGGTGACCCGGGGGAGGGGCCCAGGCACTGCTGTGGGGTAGGGGCGGGTGACCCGGGGGCCGCTGTGGTGTAGGGGCGGGTGACCCGGGGGAGGGGCCCAGGCACTGCTGTGGGGTAGGGGCGGGTGACCCGGGGGCCGCTGTGGGGTAGGGGCGGGTGACCCGGGGGGGGCGCTGTGGTGTAGGGGCGGGTGACCCGGGGGGGCGCTGTGGTGTAGGGGCGGGTGACCCGGGGGGGGCGCTGTGGGGTAGGGGCGGGTGACCCGGGGAAGCGCTGTGGTGTAGGGGCGGGTGACCCGGGGGGGGGCCGCTGTGGGGTAGGGGCGGGTGACCCGGGGGGGCCGCTGTGGAGTAGGGGTGCCTGTCTGTCTGTCTGTCTGTCTGTCTGTTCTCCATGGTTTCTGCACCGTTCTATGAAGTTACAGATGTGGGTCATGTCTCGGGGGAGGGGATGCAGGCACGGTGTGGTTGTACAATGGTTTCCGGGCTCCGGTGCTCAGTTTGAGCAGTCATTCTGTGCTGAGGCCCTTTTAGGGTGTCTGTGTTGGACCCCTCACCTCAGTAGTTGGGGGGGCTCTGACATGGCTCCCCCCCACTATTGCTCCTGGGGGGGCGCTGTCTCCACTATGATTACTGCAGGATTGTGGGAAATGAATCCATGTAAATGTAATTAGCGTCATGTTTAACCCTGTGATGTCTGAAGGTGAAGCCCCTCATTATTATTTCTCTCACACACCGACTACAAGCCCCATCATTCTGTCATCCTGGACACTTACCGAGCAGACTGCCGTCACATGCCTGTATACATATATACTGGGGGGGGGGGTATATTACAGGGCGTATACATATATACTGGGGGGTGTATATTACAGGCTGTATACATATATACTGGGGGGTGTATATTGCAGGCTGTATACATATATACTGGGGGGTGTATATTACAGGCTGTATACATATATACTGGGGGGTGTATATTGCAGGCTGTATACATATATACTGGGGGGTGTATATTACAGGCTGTATACATATATACTGGGGGTGTATATTACAGGCTGTATACATATATACTGGGGGGTGTATATTACAGGCTGTATACATATATACTGGGGGGTGTATATTACAGGCTGTATACAGATATACTGGGGGGGTGTCTATTGCAGGGCGTATACAGATATACTGGGGGGGTGTCTATTGCAGGGCGTATACAGATATACTGGGGGGGTGTCTATTGCAGGGCGTATACAGATATACTGGGGGGGTGTCTATTGCAGGGCGTATACAGATATACTGGGGGGGTGTCTATTGCAGGGCGTATACAGATATACTGGGGGGGTGTCTATTGCAGGGCGTATACAGATATACTGGGGGGGGTGTCTATTGCAGGGCGTATACAGATATACGGGGGGGTGTCTATTGCAGGGCGTATACAGATATACTGGGGGGGTGTCTATTGCAGGGCGTATACAGATATACTGGGGGGTGTCTATTGCAGGGCGTATACAGATATACTGGGGGGGTGTCTATTGCAGGGCGTATACAAATATACTGGGGGGGTGTCTATTGCAGGGCGTATACAGATATACTGGGGGGGTGTCTATTGCAGGGCGTATACAGATATACTGGGGGGGTGTCTATTGCAGGGCGTATACAGATATACTGGGGGGGTGTCTATTGCAGGGCGTATACAGATATACTGGGGGGTGTCTATTGCAGGGCGTATACAGATATACTGGGGGGGTGTCTATTGCAGGGCGTATACAGATATACTGGGGGGGTGTCTATTGCAGGGCGTATACAGATATACTGGGGGGGTGTCTATTGCAGGGCGTATACAGATATACTGGGGGGTGTCTATTGCAGGGCGTATACAGATATACTGGGGGGGTGTCTATTGCAGGGCGTATACAGATATACTGGGGGGGTGTCTATTGCAGGGCGTATACAGATATACTGGGGGGTGTATATTACAGGCTGTATACATATATACTGGGGGGTGTATATTACAGGCTGTATACAGATATACTGGGGGGGTGTCTATTGCAGGGCGTATACAGATATACTGGGGGGGTGTCTATTGCAGGGCGTATACAGATATACTGGGGGGGTGTCTATTGCAGGGCGTATACAGATATACTGGGGGGGTGTCTATTGCAGGGCGTATACAGATATACTGGGGGGTGTCTATTGCAGGGCGTATACAGATATACTGGGGGGGTGTCTATTGCAGGGCGTATACAAATATACTGGGGGGGTGTCTATTGCAGGGCGTATACAGATATACTGGGGGGTGTCTATTGCAGGGCGTATACAGATATACTGGGGGGGTGTCTATTGCAGGGCGTATACAGATATACTGGGGGGTGTCTATTGCAGGGCGTATACAGATATACTGGGGGGGTGTCTATTGCAGGGCGTATACAAATATACTGGGGGGGTGTCTATTGCAGGGCGTATACAGATATACTGGGGGGGTGTCTATTGCAGGGCGTATACAGATATACTGGGGGGGTGTCTATTGCAGGGTGTAGACATACAGTGCCTACAAGTAGTCTTCAACCCCCTGCAGATTTAGCAGGTTACACATTCGGAATAACTTGGCATTGTGACATTTGGACTGTAGATCAGCCTGGAAGTGTGAAATGCAGCAAAAAAGAATGTTGTTTTTTTTTTTTTTTTTTTTTTAAATTGTGAAACGTTTATTCAGAGGTCATTTATTATTCAACCCCTCAAACCACAAGAATTCTGTTTTGGTTCCCCTAAAGTATTAAGAAGTATTTCAGGCACAAAGAACAACGAGCTTCACATGTTTGGATTAATTATCTCTTTTTCCAGCCTTTTCTGACTAATTAAGACCCTCCCCAAACTTGTGAACAGCACTCATACTTGGTCAACATGGGAAAGACAAAGGAGCATTCCAAGGCCATCAGAGACAAGATCGTGGAGGGTCACAAGGCTGGCAAGGGGTACAAAACCCTTTCCAAGGAGTTGGGCCTACCTGTCTCCACTGTGGGGAGCATCATCCGGAAGTGGAAGGCTTATGGAACTACTGTTAGCCTTCCACGGCCTGGACAGCCTTTGAAAGTTTCCACCCGTGCCGAGGCCAGGCTTGTCCGAAGAGTCAAGGCTAACCCAAGGACAACAAGGAAGGAGCTCCGGGAAGATCTCATGGCAGTGGGGACATTGGTTTCAGTCAATACCATAAGTAACGTACTCCACCGCAATGGTCTCCGTTCCAGACGAGCCCGTAAGGCTCGCAAAGCGCAAAGAGTCATGTCAAGGCTCGTCTACAGTTTGCTCATGATCACTTGGAGGACTCTGAGACAGACTGGTTCAAGGTTCTCTGGTCTGATGAGACCAAGATCGAGATCTTTGGTGCCAACCACACACGTGACGTTTGGAGACTGCATGGCACTGCATACGACCCCAAGAATACCATCCCTACAGTCAAGCATGGTGGTGGCAGCATCATGCTGTGGGGCTGTTTCTCAGCCAAGGGGCCTGGCCATTTGGCCCGCATCCATGGGAAGATGAATAGCACGGCCTACCTGGAGATTTTGGCCAAGAACCTCCGCTCCTCCATCAAGGATCTTAAGGGTCGTCATTTCATCTTCCAACAAGACAACGACCCAAAGCACACAGCCAAGAAAATCAAGGCCTGGTTCAAGAGGGAAAAAATCAAGGTGTTGCAGTGGCCTAGTCAGTCTCCTGACCTTAACCCAATTGAAAACTTGTGGAAGGAGCTCAAGATTAAAGTCCACATGAGACACCCAAAGAACCTAGATAACTTGGAAAAGATCTGCATGGAGAAGTGGGCCAAGAAAACTCCAGAGACCTGTGCCGGCCTGATCAGGTCTTATAAAAGACGATTATTAGCTGTAATTGCAAACAAGGGTTATTCCACAAAATATTAAACCTAGGGGTTGAATAATAATTGACCCACACTTTTATGTTGAAAATGTATTAAAATTTAACTGAGCAACATAACTTGTTGGTTTGTAAGATTTATGCATCTGTTAATAAATCCTGCTCTTGTTTGAAGTTTGCAGGCTCTAACTTATTTGCATCTTATCAAACCTGCTAAATCTGCAGGGGGTTGAAGACTACTTGTAGGCACTGTATATACTGGGGGGTGTATATTACACTTTGTAAAACTTAAGAGACACTGCACAGTTATATGACAAGCCGCTTCTCTACTTGGCTGGTGGCCGATCTATTCCAGTGTCCGTTTAATTCCAACCAGAGTACGGACCGGTGGAGGGTGAAAGCGACTCTCCACTGACCGGGGTGACCGTCATCTTATTCCAATGTCACTCAGCAACCGCAGAATGACATCAAGGAATGGCAGCCGGGGTGAAGTGCACGGCAAGAACAGCTGGTAACCGCTCCTAGAGGCAGGGCTCAAGTCATGTAAAGCTAGGAAAAAGCCTTTCACCAATGAGAAGGAAAGGAGAGCCAGGCTGAAGATTGCCGAAGACCACAAGAATTGGATCATAGAGGACTGGAGTAAGGTCTTCTCTGATGAGTCTAATTTTCAGCTTTGCCCAACACCTGGTCATCTAATGGTTACACGGAGACCTGTAGAGGCATACAAGCCACAGTGTCCTGCACCCACTGTGAAATCTGGTGGAGGATCGGTGATGATCTGGGGAGGCTTCAGCAAAGCTGGAATTGGGCAGATTAAGCTGTGCGAAGGACGTATGAATCAAGCCGTGTACAAGGTTATCCTGGAAGAACAGCTGCTTCCTTCTGCTCAGGCAATGTTCCCCAACTCTGAGGACTGGTTTTTCCAGCAGGACAATGCGCCATGCCACACAGCTAGGTCAATCAATGTGTGGAGGAAGGACCACCACATCAAAACCCTGTCATGGCCAGCCCAATCTCCAGACCTGAACCCCATTGATGAAAGTCTCTGGAATGTAATCAAAAGGAAGATGAACTGCTTACATTTTTGCACCAGGAGTGGCATAAGGTCACCCAAAAGCAGTGTGACAGACTGGTGGAACGCAGCCAAGACACTGTAATTAAAGGGATCCTTTGACCAGATTTGGGGCCTATAAGCTGCGGCCTCCACCAGTGGGCCCTTATATACAGAATTCTGACTTGCTATAAGAGCCCAGGCCGCTGTGTAGAACATAAAAATGACTTTACAATACTCCCCTAAACGGTTGGTGCTTTGCAGACTGGTCGGATGGGTGTCTCCGTTCTCTGGTACCGGCACCTCCTCTTTCGGGCATCTTTGTCCTCCTTCTGAAGCCGGGGTGCATGACGTGTCCTATGTGATCCCCACTCACCGGCATTGAGGTCCTGTGCAGGCGCACTACAATACTTTGATCTGCCCTGCTCAAGTCAGATCAAAGTGCTCCTGCACAGGACCACCATGCCGGTGAGTGGGGATCACATAGGACACGTCATGCACCCCGGCTTCAGAAGATGCCCGAAAGAGGAGGTGCCGGTACCAGAGAGCAGCGACACCCATCTGCACTGCCCGTTTAGGGGAGTGCTATAAAGTCATTTTTACGCTCTACACAGCGGCCTGGGCTCTTATATACAGCATGTTAGATTGATGTATATAAGAGCCCACTGGTGGAGGCTGCAGCTTATAGGCCCCAAATCTGGTCACAGGATCCCTTCAAAAATTATGGTTATTGCACAAAAGATTGCTTCTTCCTGAGGTAAAGCATTATATTGTTGTGTAAATGATGAGGACCTTGTTTTCTGTGCATTATTTGAGGTGTGAAAGCGCTGTGCATTCTGTGCATCCTGCGCATTCTCTGCGTCCTGGGCATCCTGCGCATTCTGTGCGTCCTGCGCATTCTGTGCATCCTGCGCATTCTCTGCATTCTGTGCGTCCTGTGCATTCTGTGCGTCCTGTGCATCCTGCGCATTCTCTGCATTCTGTGTGTCCTGTGAATTCTGTGCATCCTGCGCATTCTCTGCATTCTGTGCATCCTGCGCATTCTCTGCATTCTGTGCATCCTGTACGTTCTGTGCATCCTGTCTATTCTGTGTGTCCTGCGCATTCTCTGCATCCTGTACGTTCTGTGCATCCTGTGTGTCCTGTGCATCTTGCGCATTCTGTGCGTCCTGCGTGTCCTGAGCGTCCTGCGCATTCTGTGCATCCTGTGCATTCTCTGCGTCCTGTGCATCCTGTACGTTCTGTGCGTCCTGTGCATTCTGCGCATCCTGTACGTTCTGTGCATTCTGTGCGTCCTGTACGTTCTGTGCATTCTGTTCGTCCTGCGCATCCTGTGCGTCCTGCGCATTCTCTGCATCCTGTACATTCTGTGCATCCTACGCATTCTCTGCATCCTGTGCGTTCTGTGCATCCTGTGTGTCCTGTGCATTCTGCGCATCCTGTACGTTCTGTGCGTCCTTTGCATTCTGCGCATCCTGTGCGTTCTGTGCGTCCTTTGCATTCTGCGCATCCTGTGCGTTCTGTGCATCCTGTACGTTCTGCGCGTCTTGTGCATTCTGCGCATCCTGTACGTTCTGTGCGTCCTGTGTCCTGTGCATCCTGCGCATTCTCTGCATCCTGCGCATTTTCTGTGTCCTGTGCATCCTGTGCATTCTGTGCATTCTCTGCATCCTGTACGTTCTGTGCATTCTGCGCGTCCTGTGCATTCTGCGCGTCCTGTGCATTCTGCGCGTTTTGTGCGTTCTGCGTATCCTGTGCATTCTGCGCGTTCTGTGCATCCTGCGCGTTCTGCGCATCTGTGCGTCCTGCACGTTCTGTGCGTCCTGCGCGTTCTGTGCGTCCTGCGCGTTCTGCGTATCCTGCGCGTCCTGCGCTTCTGTGCGTCCTGCACGTTCTGTGCGTCCTGCGCGTTCTGCGTATCCTGTGCATTCTGCGCGTTCTGTGCATCCTGCGCGTTCTGCGTATCCTGTGCAATCTGCGCGTCCTGTGCGTTCTGCGTGTACTTTGCGTTCTGCGCGTTCTGTGCGTCCTGCGCGTTCTGTGCATCCTGCGCGTTCTGCGTATCCTGTGCATTCTGCGTGTCCTGTGCGTTCTGCGTATCCTGTGCATTCTGCGCGTCCTGTGCGTTCTGCGTATCCTGTGCATTCTGCGCGTCCTGTGCGTTCTGCGTGTACTTTGCGTTCTGCGCGTTCTGTGCATCCTGCGCGTTCTGCGTATCCTGTGCAATCTGCGCGTCCTGTGCGTTCTGCGTGTACTTTGCGTTCTGCGCGTTCTGTGCGTCCTGTGCGTTCTGCGTATCCTGTGCATTCTGCGCGTCCTGTGCGTTCTGCGTATCCTGTGCATTCTGCGCGTCCTGTGCGTTCTGCGTATCCTGTGCATTCTGCGCGTCCTGTGCGTTCTGCGTGTACTTTGCGTTCTGCGCGTTCTGTGCATCCTGCGCGTTCTGCGTGTACTTTGCGTTCTGCGCGTCCTGTGCGTTCTGCGTGTACTTTGCGTTCTGCGCGTTCTGTGCGTCCTGTGCGTTCTGCGTATCCTGTGCATTCTGCGCGTCCTGTGCGTTCTGCGTATCCTGTGCATTCTGCGCGTCCTGTGCGTTCTGCGTATCCTGTGCAATCTGCGCGTCCTGTGCGTTCTGCGTGTTCTTTGCGTTCTGCGCGTTCTGTGCGTCCTGTGCGTTCTGCGTATCCTGTGCATTCTGCGCGTCCTGTGCGTTCTGCGTATCCTGTGCATTCTGCGCGTCCTGTGCATTCTGCGTGTCCTGTGCATTCTGCGTATCCTGTGCATTCTGCGCGTCCTGTGCGTTCTGCGTATCCTGTGCATTCTGCGCGTCCTGTGCGTTCTGCGTATTCTGTGCATTGTTCTGTTATTTTCATCATTTCTATTTTTCAGAGAATAAATACAATGTATTGCTGGAAATCCGGACACGTCGTCAGTAGATTATACAATAAAAGAACAATTCACATTTTACTCAAAAATAGAGAAAAATCTGAAAAACTGAGAATTGTGCAGCGGTCTCTTAATTTTTGCCAGAGCTGTATACTGGGAATGTATTACGGGGTGTATAGATATATACACTGTGTCCAGAATTATTAGGCAAGTTGTAGTTTAGAGGATTTTTATTTTTATTGATCAACAACTATGTTCTCAATCACCCAAAAGCCTCATAAATATCAGCGCTTAATATTTTTGGCAGTTGGAGGGGTTTAGATTTGGCGATCTTAGGAGGATCTGTTTGTGCAGGTGACTATTAGGCCGGGGCCACACGGGGCACTAGTGCGATGCTCGCATGAGACTCTGCTCGCGCTGGCAGCACAGCAGGAGCTGAGTGTCATACGAGTGTGCCTGCATCTGAGGTCCAATCATGTGATCAGACCTCAGCTGCGGGGGGCAGCCCGGCACTCAGGAGGGGAGGGAAGGATTTATCTCCCCCTCTCCTCCGTAGCCGGCTATTGCCATTCTCACACTGCACTGGCAGTACACCGGTGTACCGCGAGTGCAGTGCGCTTTTTTTTTTTTTCTCGCCCCATTCACTTGAATGGGTGTGAGAGAAAGAGTCTTGCATTACACCCGCAGAATGCTGCGATTGTTTTCTCGGTCCGATTAGGACTGAGAAAATAATCGCTCATGTTTTATCGCACTCCACTAGCACTGATTTTCTCACCGTGTTGCTTAGGCCTAACTGTGCAGAATTATTAGGCAACGTAATAAAAACCAAATCTATTCCCATCTCACTTGTTTATTGTCATGCAAAAGCAAAACCCAAAAAATGAGTGCCCAATATAGCCCCCTTTCTCTCTGATGACACTCAGCAGCCTACCATCCATAGATTCTGTCATTGCTTGATCTGTTTACCATCAACATTGCGTGCAGCAGACTCCACAGCCTCCAGGCACTGCTCCCAGAGGTGGACTGGTTTCCCTCCCTGTAGAGCTCACATTTTATGAGGGACCACAGGTTCTCTATGGGGTTCAGATCAGGAGAACAAGGGGGCCAGGTCATTATTTTTTCATCTTTTAGACCTTTACTGGCCAGCCACGCTGTGGAGTAGTTGGATGCATGTGATGAAGCATTGTCCTGCATGAAAATCATGTTTTTCTTGAACGATAGCGACTTCTTCCTGTATCACTGCTTGAGGAAGTTGTCTTCCAGAAACTGGCAGTAGGTCTGGGAGTTGAGCTTCACTCCATCCTCAACCCTAGAAGGTCCCACAAGTTGATCTTTGATGATCCCAGCCCATACCAGTGCCCACCTCCACCTTGCTGGCGTCTGAGTCGGAGTGGAGCTCTCTTTACTGATCCAGCCTCTGGCCCATCCATCTGCCCATCAAGAGTCACTCTCATTTCATCAGTCCACAAAACCTGTGAAGAATCAGTCTTCAGATATTTCTTGGCCCAGTCTTGAGGTTTTATCTTGTTTCTTGGTCAGAGGTGGTGGTTTTCAGCCTTCCTTACCTTGGCCATGTCCCTGAGTATGGCACACCTTGTGCTTTTTGATACTCTAGTAACGTTGCAGCTCTGAAATATGGCCAAACTGGTGGAAAATGGCATCTTTGCAGCTTCACGCTTGATTTTCCTCAATTCATGGGCAGTTGTTTTGCGCCTTTTTTGCCCATCACGCTTCTTGCGACCCTGTTGGCTATTTGCCATGAAACGCTTGATTGTTCGGTGATCACGCTTCAAAAGTTTGGCAATTTCCAGACTGATGCATCCCTCTGCAAGACAGCTCACAATATGGACTTTTCAGAGCCCGTCACATCTCTCTTCTGACCCATTTTGCCAAAGGAAAGGAAGTTGCCTAATAATTAAGCCCCCTTATATAGGATGTTGAGTCATTACACCACACCCCTCCTCATTACACCGCACCCCTCCTCATTACAGAGATGCACATCACCTGATTTACTTCATTGGTAGTTGGCTCTCAGCCTATACAGCTTGGAGTAGGACGACATGTATAAAAAGCATCATGTGATCACAATCACAACACAATGCCTAATAATTCTGCACTCTGTGTACATATATACTCAGGGGTGTACATGTGTTCTGGTTTGTAAGAAGTATATAGAGTTAAGTCCAGAAGTCTTTGGCCAGTGGTGAATCTTTGTGATTTCAGCTCTGCAGGCCACTGTAATAGAAGTGGAGACCTTCAGGTGTAATTAAAGGGATTGTACTGTGAACCGTTCAGGAATTGCGGCTATTTTTCTACAATTTCTCCTCATTTCAGGGAATCAAAAGTAATTAGACAAACTTTCCCATAAATAAATGTGCATGTTTAACCCTTTGTGGTGAGTCCTTTGCAGCAATGACTGAAGTTTCTCGGACATGGACGTCTCCATCCCTGGTCTACTCAGTTGTGAGGCTTTTGGCCGTGGAGGTCTCCTTTGGTGTGAGGCTTCTGGCCATGGACGTCTCCATCGCTGGTCTCCTCCAGTGTGCGACTTTCGGCCGTGGACCTCTCCATCCCTGGTCTCCTCATTTGTTAGGCTTCTGGCCATGGATGTCTCCTCCGGTGCGTGGCTTTTAGCCATAGAAGTCTCCATTCCTAACCTCCAGAAAGTCTCTCCCTGTGTACTTCAGAATAAATCCAGCTGCTTCTGTCTTCAGTCCCGTCATCAACAACCGCTAGTGCCCCAGGGACATTCTAAGCTCTGCATGCCATCACACCACCTCCACCATGTGTTAGAGAGGACGTGCTGTGTTCTGGAGAAGACTTGGAGCGGCTCCTGGTCCAGATTGTGTTATGCTGGTACAGGTGGCTCTTAGTCCCATCTGTCTTTTTTTTACATTTCCAGAACTGGGCGGGTCCTTCCGTTGTTTGTTTTTTTTGGTTTTTTTTTGTGAAGTCTAATCCAGCCATCCTATTATCAGGCTGACTAATGGTTTGCCCTTGCGGTGACCCCTCTGTATCTGCCCCTTGTGGTGACCCCTCTGTATTTGCCCCTTGTGGTGCCCCCTCTGTATCTGCCCCTTGTGGTGACCCCTCTGTATCTGCCCCTTGTGGTGACCCCTCTGTATCTGCCCCTTGTGGTGACTCCTCTGTATTTGCCCCTTGCGGTGACCCCTCTGTATTTGCCCCTTGCGGTGACCCCTCTGTATTTGCTCCTTGCGGTGACCCCTCTGTATTTGCTCCTTGTGGTGACTCCTCTGTATTTGCTCCTTGTGGTGACTCCTCTGTATTTGCTCCTTGCGGTGACCACTCTGTATTTGCACCTTGTGATGACCCCTCTGTATTTTCCCCTTGTGGTGACCCCTCTGTATTTGCTCCTTGTGGTGACCCCTCTGTATTTGCTCCTTGTGGTGACTCCTCTGTATCTGCCCCTTGTGGTGACTCCTCTGTATTTGCTCCTTGTGGTGACTCCTCTGTATTTTCTCCTTGTGATGACCCCTCTGTATTTGTTCCTTGTGGTGACTCCTCTGTATCTGCCCCTTGTGGTGACTCCTCTGTATCTGCCCCTTGTGGTGACTCCTCTGTATCTGCCCCTTGTGGCGACTCCTCTGTATTTGCTCCTTGTGGTGACTCCTCTGTATTTGCTCCTTGCGGTGACCCCTCTGTATTTGCTCCTTGCGGTGACCCCTCTGTATTTGCTCCTTGCGGTGACCCCTCTGTATTTGCTCCTTGCGGTGACTCCTCTGTATTTGCTCCTTGCGGTGACTCCTCTGTATTTGCACCTTGCGGTGACCCCTCTGTATTTGGCCCTCGTGGTGACTCCGCTGTATTTGGCCCTCGTGGTGACTCCTCTGTATTTGCACCTTGTGGTGACTCCTCTGTATTTGCACCTTGTGGTGACCCCTCTGTATTTGCACCTTGTGGTGACCCCTCTGTATTTGCACCTTGTGGTGACCCCTCTGTATTTGCACCTTGTGGTGACCCCTCTGTATTTGCTCCTTGCGGTGACCCCTCTGTATTTGCTCCTTGCGGTGACCCCTCTGTATTTGCCCCTTGCGGTGACCCCTCTGTATTTGCTCCTTGCGGTGACTCCTCTGTATTTGCCCCTTGCGGTGACCCCTCTGTATTTGCCCCTTGCGGTGACTCCTCTGTATTTGCCCCTTGCGGTGACCCCTCTGTATTTGCTCTCATGAAATCTTCTTCTCTTTATGGAGGGCTTTAAATCCTGCAGCACCAATTTCCCGGAGAGTGGTCTTCACTTGGGGGTGATGATGTGAAGGTTTTTCTTCATCATGGAAAGGATTCTGCGATCATCCACCACTGGTGTCTTCTGGGGACATTCAGGCCTAGTTGAATTCCTGGCTCACTAGTGCGCGCTTTCTTTTGCAGAATGTACCAAACTGTTGATTTGACCGCTCCTAATACGCTATATGGATAGATTTCTTCTTTTTTTTTTTTCTCCTCTGACCAAGTTGTGGGTTCACAGCAACAGCTCTAAATGCAAATGTCAGACCTGGAATCAGCTCCAGACCTTTCACCTGCTTAATTGATGACGGATAGGGAGGGAATTGCCCATTTAAGAGCTTCTGTGAGAATAGTCCAATTACTTTTAGTGCCTTTAAAAAGAGGCAGCGACATATTAAAGAGCCTTATTTTTAAATCTTCTTCCAATTAGGATGTGAAGATCTTAAATTAAAGAGGCGGCGCTGTAAACCCATAGTGATTGAAACTAGATTTGGAATATGTTTTGGTAAAACAGCTTAAATGACAATACTTGTGTTACTGTCCGAATATTTGTGGACCTAACTGTATGTCACACCTTCGACCCGGAATATTATCAGAACCATTCAGCTAAGCAAAACAAAAGTCAGTCATTATTGTAAGACAAGAAGAGCAGTTACCTATAAAAAAAATGCTAGAACCTTGAAGGTATTCTCAAGTACAGTTGTAAAAACCCATCTATTGTTATTATAAAACTGGTGTTCAAGAGCACTGCACCCAAAAAGAGGGACTAACAATTACTTCTGCTGTAGAGGATAAGTTCATTAGAATTACCAATCTCAGAAAATGCAAAATGACAGCACCTTGGATACCGGCTATGATAAATGATGCACAGACTCCTCTAGATATCAGCCATCCAGAAGAGACTGCAGCAATTAAGGCTGCTTCTCAAGAAGCTGCAGCAGAGCCCGGAAAGAGACTTGTATGGATCCAGCAACACACAGGACCAGACATCAGAACAGTAGAAACCTGTAGTGTGCCCTGAGGAGTCAAGATATGAGATATTTTGTACCAACTGCCAAGTGTTTCTGAGACACAGAAAAGCTTTGTCCATGTGTAGTGCCCTCTATAAATCATGGTGGGAGAGCTGTGATTTATCCACGTACAGTTAGGTCCAGAAATATTTGGACAGTGACACAATTTTGGCGAGTTGGGCTCTGCATGCCACCACATTGGATTTGAAATGAAACCTCTACAACAGAATTCAAGTGCAGATTGTAACGTTTAATTTGAAGATTTGAACAAAAATATCTGATAGAAATTGTAGGAATTGTCACATTTCTTTACAAACACTCCACATTTTAGGAGGTCAAAAGTAATTGGACAAATAAACCAAACCCAAACAAAATATTTTTATTTTCAATATTTTGTTGCGAATCCTTTGGAGGCAATCACTGCCTTAAGTCTGGAACCCATGGACATCACCAAACGCTGGGTTTCCTCCTTCTTAATGCTTTTCCAGGCCTTTACAGCCGCAGCCTTCAGGTCTTGCTTGTTTGTGGGTCTTTCCGTCTTAAGTCTGGATTTGAGCAAGTGAAATGCATGCTCAATTGGGTTAAGATCTGGTGATTGACTTGGCCATTGCAGAATGTTCCACTTTTTTGCACTCATGAACTCCTGCGTAGCTTTGGCTGTATGCTTGGGGTCATTGTCCATCTGTACTATGAAGCGCCGTCCGATCAACTTTGCGGCATTTGGCTGAATCTGGGCTGAAAGTATATCCCGGTACACTTCAGAATTCATCCGGCTACTCTTGTCTGCTGTTATGTCATCAATAAACACAAGTGACCCAGTGCCATTGAAAGCCATGCATGCCCATGCCATCACGTTGCCTCCACCATGTTTTACAGAGGATGTGGTGTGCCTTGGATCGTGTGCCGTCCCCTTTATTCTCCAAACTTTTTTCTTCCCATCATTCTGGTACAGGTTGATGTTTGTCTCTTCTGTCCATAGAATACTTTTCCAGAACTGAGCTGGCTTCATGAGGTGTTTTTCAGCAAATTTAACTCTGGCCTGTCTATTTTTGGAATTGATGAATGGTTTGCATCTAGATGTGAACCCTTTGTATTTACTTTCATGGAGTCTTCTCTTTACTGGTGACTTAGAGACAGATACACCTACTTCACTGAGAGTGTTCTGGACTTCAGTTGATGTTGTGAACGGGTTCTTCTTCACCAAAGAAAGTATGCGGCGATCATCCACCACTGTTGTCATCCGTGGACGCCCAGGCCTTTTTGAGTTCCCAAGCTCACCAGTCAATTCCTTTTTTCTCAGAATGTACCCGACTGTTGATTTTGCTACTCCAAGCATGTCTGCTATCTCTCTGATGGATTTTTTCTTTTTTTTCAGCCTCAGGATGTTCTGCTTCACCTCAATTGAGAGTTCCTTAGACCGCATGTTGTCTGGTCACAGCAACAGCTTCCAAATGCAAAACCACACACCTGTAATCAACCCCAGACCTTTTAACTACTTCATTGATTACAGGTTAACGAGGGAGATGCCTTCAGAGTTAATTTCAGCCCTTAGAGTCCCTTGTCCAATTACTTTTGGTCCCTTGAAAAAGAGGAGGCTATGCATTACAGAGCCATGATTCCTAAACCCTTTCTCCGATTTGGATGTGAAAACTCTCATATTGCAGCTGGGAGTGTGCACTTTCAGCCCATATTATATATAGAATTGTATTTCTGAACATGGTTTTGTAAACAGCTAAAATAACAAAACTTGTGTCACTGTCCAAATATTTCTGGACCTAACTGTACATGGCACATTGCCACCATGGGCACCACAGTGCTCTGCAGCTTCCCTTCTGGACTGTGCTTAGTGGGACCATCATTTGTAATGTAACAGGACCCAACCCAAAACGCGTCCAGGTGATGTAAGGGCGATGTGACCGAGGAGGAGGATGCTGTGTCAGATGACGTGGCCACCAGTCGCCTGACCTCCACCCAAGTGAGATGGTCTGACGAGTGCTCGGCTGCTCTGGAGATTTCTTCAGGGTTGTAGGAGCCATTCCAGGTGATGACATGAGAATGACGAGGGGTATAAAGCTGCCACCAGCGTAAACGGGGCCCGGAGCAATCTGAGAAGGTGTGAGCGCTGCCTCTAGTGTTCTCAGGTGTCTTCTGTGGTTTTGCTGCCTTCAGTCTTCATTTCCAAGCATTGCATGAGCAGGGGTTTGCACCTGACGCTGTAGGTGTCGCTCTGGTGCAGATGTGTGCTGTGTGGCTTTGTCTGCCTAGTGGCCATTGTCCTGCTGCCGTGACTGCGGTGGTACTCGGAGTGCACGGCCCCCGCTGTCTGATGGGATTTGGGAAGCAGCTCTGTAAAAGAACAGATGTTAGTATAAATTATCTCCTCTTTGACATCTTGCAAATTAAAAGCGCACTCGGCATTACTAAAGCTGCTAGCAGGCGTCGGGGTCTTGCCTGTGCTGCCTGCTGTAGTGCACATAGGGCTGTCCATTAGCCCCCCATGTATGTACAGATGTGTACGCGGCTATACACTAAGCTCTCCTCAGGCCTCCATCATTTTCTTTTATCTTCTTCTTTCTGCAGCCAGAGAAATGACCCGCGGCAAGTTCCTCAACATCCTCGAAAGACCCAAGAAGTAGAACAAGTCCACGCTGCGGACCGTGCTCCATGAAGCTGCGGAACATGATGCTGCGGACCGTGCTCCACGACGCTGTGGCCCATGACGTTGTGGCCCCTGATGCTGCGGACCATGACGTTGTGGCCCCTGATGCTGCGGACCGTGCTCCATGAAGCTGCGGAACACGATGCCACGGACCGTGCTCCACGAAGCTGCGGAACATGATGCTGCAGACTGTGCTCAATGACGTTGCGGCCCATGATGCTGCAGCCCGTGTTCCATGGCGTTGCAGCTCCTGATGCTGCGGCCCGTGTTCCGTGACGTTGCGGCCCATGATACTGCGGCCCGTGTTCCATGATGTTGCGGCCCATGATGCTGCGGCCCGTGTTCCATGATGTTGCGGCCCATGATGCTGCGGCCCGTGTTCCGTGACGTTGCGGCCCATGATGCTGCGGCCCGTGTTCCATGATGTTGCGGCCCATGATGCTGCGGCCCGTGTTCCATGATGTTGCGGCCCATGATGCTGCGGCCCGTGTTCCATGATGTTGCGGCCCATGATGCTGCGGCCCATGATGCTGCGGCCCGTGTTCCGTGACGTTGCGGCCCATGATGCTGCGGCCCGTGTTCCATGATGTTGCGGCCCATGACGCTGCGGCCCGTGTTCCATGATGCTGCAGCTCATGATGCTGCGGCCCGTGTTCCGTGACATTGCGGCCTCGTTCTTAATGTTCTACAATATATCACATCATGTTCAGATCTTTTTCTATTCTTCTGAGTCACTTGAATTTTTGTCTTTTCTGTTTTCTGTAGGGATCACGTGGAACATTGACTAGGGGGAGTAGTCTGCGAGGGGTGGGCTCGGGTGTAGGGGGAGTAGTCTGCGAGGGGTGGGCTCGGGTGTAGGGGGAGTAGTCTGCGAGGGGGGGGCTCGGGTGTAGGGGAAGTAGTCTGCGAGGGGGGGGCTCGGGTGTAGGGGGAGTAGTCTGCAAGGGGGGGCTCGGGTGTAGGGGGAGTAGTCTGCGAGGGGGGGGCTCGGGTGTAGGGGGAGTAGTCTGCGAGGGGTGGGCTCGGGTGTAGGGGGAGTAGTCTGCGAGGGGTGGGCTCGGGTGTAGGGGGAGTAGTCTGCGAGGGGTGGGCTCGGGTGTAGGGGGAGTAGTCTGCGAGGGGGGGGGGGGCTCGGGTGTAGGGGGAGTAGTCTGTGAGGGGGGGGCTCGGGTGTAGGGGGAGTAGTCTGTGAGGGGGGGGCTCGGGTGTAGGGGGAGTAGTCTGTGAGGGGTGGGCTCGGGTGTAGGGGGAGTAGTCTGCGAGGGGGGGGCTCGGGTGTAGGGGGAGTAGTCTGCGAGGGGTGGGCTCGGGTGTAGGGGGAGTAGTCTGCGAGGGGTGGGCTCGGGTGTAGGGGGAGTAGTCTGCGAGGGGTGGGCTCGGGTGTAGGGGGAGTAGTCTGCGAGGGGGGGGGGCTCGGGTGTAGGGGGAGTAGTCTGTGAGGGGGGGGCTCGGGTGTAGGGGGAGTAGTCTGTGAGGGGGGGGCTCGGGTGTAGGGGGAGTAGTCTGTGAGGGGGGGGCTCGGGTGTAGGGGGAGTAGTCTGTGAGGGGGGGGCTCGGGTGTAGGGGGAGTAGTCTGTGAGGGGGGGCTCGGGTGTAGGGGGAGTAGTCTGCGAGGGGGGGGCTCGGGTGTAGGGGGAGTAGTCTGCGAGGGGTGGGCTCGGGTGTAGGGTGAGTAGTCTGCGAGGGGGGGGCTCGGGTGTAGGGTGAGTAGTCTGCGAGGGGGGGGCTCGGGTGTAGGGTATCTCCATTGGTTGTGATTCGCTCCTGGTTTCAGCTGTGGTTGCAGCTCATCTCCCCAGCAGCTGTCTCCTCTAATCTGCGCGGAGGACAATCCCCATCATCTCCTAATCCGCGCTTGCTGCTTCCAAGCTTCATTTTAATATTCATATGGATTATGGGTTTAATTGCACATTAGAGCCCGGGATGCATATGAATACAGTGGATATAAAAAGTCTACACACCCCTGTCAAATGCCTGGTTTTTGTCATGTAGATAATTCCTACCAAGGAGAATTGTTTCAGAACTTTTCTTTCCTGTAATCTGTACAAATCCACCCAGTAACAAACAGAAATCATTTTGAGAGGGAACATGAAAAAAACCCCTGCAATACTGTGGTTGTATAAGTATTCGCACCCTGTGATCGGGGCTGTAAAAGTGTTTGCACCCTGTGATCGGGGCTGTGGTTGTATGTGTTTGCGCCCTGTGTTCAGGGCTGTATAAGTGTTTGTGCCCTGTGATCGGGGCTGTATAAGTGTTTGCGCCCTGTGATCAGGGCTGTATAAGTGTTTGCGCCCTGTGATCAGGGCTGTAAGAGCGTTTGCGCCCTGTGATCGGGGCTGTGGTTGTATATGTGTTTGCGCCCTGTGATTGGGGCTGTATAAGTGTTTGCGCCCTGTGATCGGGGCTGTGGTTGTATATGTGTATATGTGTTTGCGCCCTGTGATCGGGGCTGTGGTTGTATATGTGTATATGTGTTTGCGCCCTGTGATCGGGGCTGTGGTTGTATATGTGTATATGTGTTTGCGCCCTGTGATCGGGGCTGTATGAGTGTTTGCGCCCTGTGATCAGGGCTGTAAGAGCGTTTGTGCCCTGTGATCGGGGCTGTGGTTGTATATGTGTATATGTGTTTGCGCCCTGTGATTGGGGCTGTAAGAGCGTTTGCGCCCTGTGATCGAGGCTGTGGTTGTATAAGTGTTTGCGCCCTGTGATCGGGGCTGTATAAGCGTTTGCGCCCTGTGATCGGGGCTGTGGTTGTATATGTGTATATGTGTTTGCGCCCTGTGATCGGGGCTGTGGTTGTATATGTGTTTGCACCCTGTGATCGGGGCTGTGGTTGTATATGTGTTTGCGCCCTGTGATCGGGGCTGTGGTTGTATATGTGTTTGCGCCCTGTGATCGGGGCTGTGGTTGTATATGTGTATATGTGTTTGTGCCCTGTGATCGGGGCTGTATAAGTGTTTGCACCCTGTGATCGGGGCTGTGGTTGTATAAGTGTTTGCACCCTGTGATCGGGGCTGTATAAGTGTTTGCACCCTGTGATTGGGGCTGTATAAGTGTTTGTGCCCTGTGATCGGGGCTGTGGTTGTATATGTGTTTGCGCCCTGTGATCGGGGCTGTGGTTGTATATGTGTTTGCGCCCTGTGATCGGGGCTGTGGTTGTATATGTGTATATGTGTTTGTGCCCTGTGATCGGGGCTGTATAAGTGTTTGCGCCCTGTGATCGGGGCTGTATAAGTGTTTGCGCCCTGTGATCGGGGCTGTATAAGTGTTTGCGCCCTGTGATCGGGGCTGTATAAGTGTTTGCGCCCTGTGATCGGGGCTGTGGTTGTATATGTGTTTGTGCCCTGTGATCGGGGCTGTGGTTGTATATGTGTATATGTGTTTGCGCCCTGTGATTGGGGCTGTATAAGTGTTTTGCGCCCTGTGATCGGGGCTGTGGTTGTATATGTGTTTGCGCCCTGTGATCGGGGCTGTGGTTGTATATGTGTTTGCGCCCTGTGATCGGGGCTGTGGTTGTATAAGTGTTTGTGCCCTGTGATCGGGGCTGTATAAGTGTTTGTGCCCTGTGATCGGGGCTGTATAAGTGTTTGTGCCCTGTGATCGGGGCTGTATAAGTGTTTGCACCCTGTGATCAGGGCTGTAAGAGCGTTTGCACCCTGTGATTGGGGCTGTATAAGTGTTTGCGCCCTGTGATCGGGGCTGTGGTTGTATATGTGTTTGCGCCCTGTGATTGGGGCTGTGGTTGTATATGTGTTTGCACCCTGTGATTGGGGCTGTGGTTGTATAAGTGTTTGCACCCTGTGATTGGGGCTGTATAAGTGTTTGCACCCTGTGATCGGGGCTGTGGTTGTATAAGTGTTTGCGCCCTGTGATCGGGGCTGTATAAGCGTTTGCGCCCTGTGATCGGGGCTGTGGTTGTATATGTGTATATGTGTTTGCGCCCTGTGATCGGGGCTGTGGTTGTATATGTGTTTGCACCCTGTGATCGGGGCTGTGGTTGTATAAGTGTTTGCACCCTGTGATCGGGGCTGTATAAGTGTTTGCACCCTGTGATTGGGGCTGTATAAGTGTTTGTGCCCTGTGATCGGGGCTGTGGTTGTATATGTGTTTGCGCCCTGTGATCGGGGCTGTGGTTGTATATGTGTTTGCGCCCTGTGATCGGGGCTGTGGTTGTATATGTGTATATGTGTTTGTGCCCTGTGATCGGGGCTGTATAAGTGTTTGCGCCCTGTGATCGGGGCTGTATAAGTGTTTGCGCCCTGTGATCGGGGCTGTATAAGTGTTTGCGCCCTGTGATCGGGGCTGTGGTTGTATATGTGTTTGTGCCCTGTGATCGGGGCTGTGGTTGTATATGTGTATATGTGTTTGCGCCCTGTGATTGGGGCTGTATAAGTGTTTTGCGCCCTGTGATCGGGGCTGTGGTTGTATATGTGTTTGCGCCCTGTGATCGGGGCTGTGGTTGTATAAGTGTTTGTGCCCTGTGATCGGGGCTGTGGTTGTATAAGTGTTTGTGCCCTGTGATCGGGGCTGTGGTTGTATAAGTGTTTGTGCCCTGTGATCGGGGCTGTATAAGTGTTTGTGCCCTGTGATCGGGGCTGTATAAGTGTTTGTGCCCTGTGATCGGGGCTGTATAAGTGTTTGTGCCCTGTGATCGGGGCTGTATAAGTGTTTGTGCCCTGTGATCGGGGCTGTATAAGTGTTTGCACCCTGTGATCAGGGCTGTAAGAGCGTTTGCACCCTGTGATTGGGGCTGTATAAGTGTTTGCGCCCTGTGATCGGGGCTGTGGTTGTATATGTGTTTGCGCCCTGTGATTGGGGCTGTGGTTGTATATGTGTTTGCGCCCTGTGATTGGGGCTGTAAGAGCGTTTGCACCCTGTGATTGGGGCTGTATAAGTGTTTGCACCCTGTGATCGGGGCTGTATAAGTGTTTGCACCCTGTGATTGGGGCTGTATAAGTGTTTGTGCCCTGTGATCGGGGCTGTGGTTGTATATGTGTTTGCGCCCTGTGATCGGGGCTGTGGTTGTATATGTGTTTGCGCCCTGTGATCGGGGCTGTGGTTGTATATGTGTATATGTGTTTGCGCCCTGTGATCGGGGCTGTATAAGTGTTTGCGCCCTGTGATCGGGGCTGTATAAGTGTTTGCGCCCTGTGATCGGGGCTGTATAAGTGTTTGCGCCCTGTGATCGGGGCTGTATAAGTGTTTGCGCCCTGTGATCGGGGCTGTGGTTGTATAAGTGTTTGTGCCCTGTGATCGGGGCTGTGGTTGTATATGTGTTTGCGCCCTGTGATTGGGGCTGTATAAGTGTTTGCGCCCTGTGATCGGGGCTGTGGTTGTATATGTGTATATGTGTTTGCGCCCTGTGATCAGGGCTGTATAAGTGTTTGCGCCCTGTGATCGGGGCTGTGGTTGTATATGTGTATATGTGTTTGCGCCCTGTGATCGGGGCTGTATGAGTGTTTGCGCCCTGTGATCAGGGCTGTAAGAGCGTTTGTGCCCTGTGATCGGGGCTGTGGTTGTATATGTGTATATGTGTTTGCGCCCTGTGATTGGGGCTGTAAGAGCGTTTGCGCCCTGTGATCGAGGCTGTGGTTGTATAAGTGTTTGCGCCCTGTGATCGGGGCTGTATAAGCGTTTGCGCCCTGTGATCGGGGCTGTGGTTGTATATGTGTATATGTGTTTGCGCCCTGTGATCGGGGCTGTGGTTGTATATGTGTTTGCACCCTGTGATCGGGGCTGTGGTTGTATAAGTGTTTGCACCCTGTGATCGGGGCTGTGGTTGTATAAGTGTTTGCGCCCTGTGATCGGGGCTGTATAAGCGTTTGCGCCCTGTGATCGGGGCTGTGGTTGTATATGTGTATATGTGTTTGCGCCCTGTGATCGGGGCTGTGGTTGTATATGTGTTTGCACCCTGTGATCGGGGCTGTATAAGTGTTTGCACCCTGTGATCGGGGCTGTATAAGTGTTTGCACCCTGTGATTGGGGCTGTATAAGTGTTTGTGCCCTGTGATCGGGGCTGTGGTTGTATATGTGTTTGCGCCCTGTGATCGGGGCTGTGGTTGTATATGTGTTTGCGCCCTGTGATCGGGGCTGTGGTTGTATATGTGTATATGTGTTTGTGCCCTGTGATCGGGGCTGTATAAGTGTTTGCGCCCTGTGATCGGGGCTGTATAAGTGTTTGCGCCCTGTGATCGGGGCTGTATAAGTGTTTGCGCCCTGTGATCGGGGCTGTATAAGTGTTTGCGCCCTGTGATCGGGGCTGTAGTTGTATATGTGTTTGTGCCCTGTGATCGGGGCTGTGGTTGTATATGTGTATATGTGTTTGCGCCCTGTGATTGGGGCTGTATAAGTGTTTTGCGCCCTGTGATCGGGGCTGTGGTTGTATATGTGTATATGTGTTTGTGCCCTGTGATCGGGGCTGTGGTTGTATATGTGTATATGTGTTTGCACCCTGTGATTGGGGCTGTATAAGTGTTTTGCGTCCTGTGATCGGGGCTGTGGTTGTATATGTGTATATGTGTTTGTGCCCTGTGATCGGGGCTGTATAAGTGTTTGCGCCCTGTGATCGGGGCTGTGGTTGTATAAGTGTTTGTGCCCTGTGATCGGGGCTGTATAAGTGTTTGTGCCCTGTGATCGGGGCTGTATAAGTGTTTGTGCCCTGTGATCGGGGCTGTGGTTGTATAAGTGTTTGTGCCCTGTGATCGGGGCTGTATAAGTGTTTGCGCCCTGTGATCGGGGCTGTGGTTGTATAAGTGTTTGTGCCCTGTGATCGGGGCTGTATAAGTGTTTGTGCCCTGTGATCGGGGCTGTATAAGTGTTTGCGCCCTGTGATCGGGGCTGTGGTTGTATAAGTGTTTGTGCCCTGTGATCGGGGCTGTATAAGTGTTTGTGCCCTGTGATCGGGGCTGTATAAGTGTTTGTGCCCTGTGATCGGGGCTGTGGTTGTATAAGTGTTTGTGCCCTGTGATCGGGGCTGTATAAGTGTTTGTGCCCTGTGATCGGGGCTGTATAAGTGTTTGCGCCCTGTGATCGGGGCTGTGGTTGTATAAGTGTTTGTGCCCTGTGATCGGGGCTGTATAAGTGTTTGTGCCCTGTGATCGGGGCTGTATAAGTGTTTGTGCCCTGTGATCGGGGCTGTATAAGTGTTTGTGCCCTGTGATCGGGGCTGTAAGAGCGTTTGCACCCTGTGATTGGGGCTGTATAAGTGTTTGCGCCCTGTGATCGGGGCTGTGGTTGTATATGTGTTTGCGCCCTGTGATTGGGGCTGTGGTTGTATATGTGTTTGCGCCCTGTGATTGGGGCTGTATAAGTGTTTGCGCCCTGTGATCGGGGCTGTGGTTGTATATGTGTATATGTGTTTGTGCCCTGTGATCGGGGCTGTATAAGTGTTTGCGCCCTGTGATCGGGGCTGTATAAGTGTTTGCGCCCTGTGATCGGGGCTGTATAAGTGTTTGCGCCCTGTGATCGGGGCTGTATAAGTGTTTGCGCCCTGTGATCGGGGCTGTATAAGTGTTTGCGCCCTGTGATCGGGGCTGTGGTTGTATAAGTGTTTGTGCCCTGTGATCGGGGCTGTGGTTGTATATGTGTATAAGTGTTTGCGCCCTGTGATTGGGGCTGTATAAGTGTTTGCGCCCTGTGATCGGGGCTGTGGTTGTATATGTGTATATGTGTTTGCGCCCTGTGATCAGGGCTGTATAAGTGTTTGCGCCCTGTGATCGGGGCTGTGGTTGTATATGTGTTTGCGCCCTGTGATCGGGGCTGTATAAGTGTTTGTGCCCTGTGATCGGGGCTGTGGTTGTATATGTGTATATGTGTTTGCGCCCTGTGATCGGGGCTGTATAAGTGTTTGTGCCCTGTGATCGGGGCTGTGGTTGTATATGTGTATAAGTGTTTGCGCCCTGTGATCGGGGCTGTATATGTGTTTGCGCCCTGTGATCGGGGCTGTAAGAGCGTTTGCGCCCTGTGATCGGGGCTATGGTTGTATATGTGTTTGCGCCCTGTGATCGGGGCTGTATAAGTGTTTGCGCCCTCTGATCGGGGCTGTGGTTGTATATGTGTATATGTGTTTGCGCCCTGTGTTCGGGGCTGTAAGAGCGTTTGCGCCCTGTGATCGGGGCTGTATAAGTGTTTGCACCCTGTGATCGGGGCTGTATATGTGTTTGCACCCTGTGATCGGGGCTGTATATGTGTTTGCACCCTGTGATCGGGGCTGTATATGTGTTTGCACCCTGTGATCGGGGCTGTATAAGTGTTTGCACCCTGTGATCGGGGCTGTATAAGTGTTTGCACCCTGTGATCGGGGCTGTGGTTGTATATGTGTTTGCGCCCTGTGATCGGGGCTGTGGTTGTATATGTGTATATGTGTTTGCGCCCTGTGATTGGGGCTGTGGTTGTATATGTGTTTGCGCCCTGTGATCGGGGCTGTGGTTGTATATGTGTATATGTGTTTGCGCCCTGTGATTGGGGCTGTATAAGTGTTTGCGCCCTGTGATTGGGGCTGTGGTTGTATATGTGTTTGCGCCCTGTGATCGGGGCTGTGGTTGTATATGTGTATATGTGTTTGCGCCCTGTGATCGGGGCTGTATAAGTGTTTGTGCCCTGTGATCGGGGCTGTAAGAGCGTTTGCGCCCTGTGATTGGGGCTGTGGTTGTATATGTGTATATGTGTTTGCGCCCTGTGATTGGGGCTGTGGTTGTATATGTGTTTGCGCCCTGTGATCGGGGCTGTGGTTGTATATGTGTATATGTGTTTGCGCCCTGTGATTGGGGCTGTATAAGTGTTTGCACCCTGTGATCGGGGCTGTGGTTGTATAAGTGTTTGTGCCCTGTGATCAGGGCTGTATAAGTGTTTGCGCCCTGTGATCGGGGCTGTATAAGTGTTTGCACCCTGTGATTGGGGCTGTATAAGTGTTTGCGCCCTGTGATCGGGGCTGTGGTTGTATATGTGTATATGTGTTTGCGCCCTGTGATCGGGGCTGTGGTTGTATATGTGTATATGTGTTTGCGCCCTGTGATCGGGGCTGTGGTTGTATATGTGTATGTGTTTGCGCCCTGTGATTGGGGCTGTATAAGTGTTTGCGCCCTGTGATCGGGGCTGTGGTTGTATATGTGTATATGTGTTTGCGCCCTGTGATTGGGGCTGTATAAGTGTTTGCACCCTGTGATCGGGGCTGTGGTTGTATAAGTGTTTGCGCCCTGTGATCAGGGCTGTATAAGTGTTTGCGCCCTGTGATCGGGGCTGTATAAGTGTTTGCACCCTGTGATTGGGGCTGTATAAGTGTTTGCGCCCTGTGATCGGGGCTGTGGTTGTATATGTGTTTGCGCCCTGTGATCGGGGCTGTGGTTGTATATGTGTATGTGTTTGCGCCCTGTGATCAGGGCTGTATAAGTGTTTGCGCCCTGTGATCGGGGCTGTATAAGTGTTTGTGCCCTGTGATCGGGGCTGTGGTTGTATATGTGTATATGTGTTTGCGCCCTGTGATCGGGGCTGTGGTTGTATATGTGTATGTGTTTGCGCCCTGTGATTGGGGCTGTGGTTGTATAAGTGTTTGTGCCCTGTGATCGGGGCTGTATAAGTGTTTGTGCCCTGTGATCGGGGCTGTATAAGTGTTTGTGCCCTGTGATCGGGGCTGTGGTTGTATATGTGTATATGTGTTTGCGCCCTGTGATCGGGGCTGTATAAGTGTTTGTGCCCTGTGATCGGGGCTGTGGTTGTATATGTGTATATGTGTTTGCGCCCTGTGATTGGGGCTGTATAAGTGTTTGCGCCCTGTGATCGGGGCTGTGGTTGTATATGTGTATATGTGTTTGCGCCCTGTGATCGGGGCTGTATAAGTGTTTGTGCCCTGTGATCGGGGCTGTAAGAGCGTTTGCGCCCTGTGATTGGGGCTGTGGTTGTATATGTGTATATGTGTTTGCGCCCTGTGATTGGGGCTGTATAAGTGTTTGCACCCTGTGATCGGGGCTGTGGTTGTATAAGTGTTTGTGCCCTGTGATCAGGGCTGTATAAGTGTTTGCGCCCTGTGATCGGGGCTGTATAAGTGTTTGCACCCTGTGATTGGGGCTGTATAAGTGTTTGCGCCCTGTGATCGGGGCTGTGGTTGTATATGTGTATAAGTGTTTGTGCCCTGTGATCGGGGCTGTGGTTGTATATGTGTATATGTGTTTGCGCCCTGTGATTGGGGCTGTATAAGTGTTTGCGCCCTGTGATCGGGGCTGTGGTTGTATATGTGTATATGTGTTTGCGCCCTGTGATCGGGGCTGTGGTTGTATATGTGTTTGCACCCTCTGAGCAGGGCTGTATCGGGAAGGGTCTGGTGAAAAATCCAGCAAGTTTCCTGGGCACAGATCGGGGGTCCCCCCTCTTCCCGGCCATCCTGGACATCCTTCAGTAAGGGTTGGACTGCACTTCTCCACTAGCACCTTGAAGGTACAAGTTTTGGCCCTAGGAGCCCTCTATAAACCTAACCTCAGAGAATTTAATGAACTTGCTAATCCATCTATTCTCTGAGGTTATGAGACCGGCTTCCTACTTTTAAGGAGAGTTTTACTAAATTCTCAGGAGAATCCCTGTGCTAGGAGCAGCCGCCTTTCAAATGCCACGCTGTCAAGTGGAGGGTAGGAGCCTTGGGTTGGCACATTGGTCCCTGGACCAGTAGGTCTGTCCTGTCCGGCAGTATCCAAGGGTCTGATATTGCCAGTCTTTGGAGCCAACAGAACCAGGCTTTTTTTGGCCAGAAGTGAGCTATGAGGATAATGAGGGCCTTGTCTTCCCGAACCTTCCTGAGCACTGCCTGAAGAAGAACCAGGGGTGGAAAGGCATATAGAAGACCCTGTGACCAGGGATCGGCATTGCATCTATTGTCATGGGATGATCCCTGGCCGATTTTATTGCAGTTAGTTCACTGAAGTTTGAGGACTGAGTCCTCACATGATCGTCCCATAGTCCTTGTAACAGGTGAGTTCTCAGGTTAGCTCCCCAGTCTAAGTGGCCTTCATCTGTTGGGATGATATCCGTGATGTTGGGACAGCCGGACACCCCTGCGGACAATACAGTTAAGTCCTGCCACCAGGACAGAGAAAGCAACACCTTTGGATCCAAGCGGAGTCTCATATCCAACAAGCCTCCTGACTGTTACTGTCAGACCAGGACCTCCATCTGAAGGGATCTCATATCTATCTGAGCCCAAGGAACCGTGGGATGCAGGATGTGAGGGTCCCCACAAGAGACATAGCCTGTCTGAGGGTCATGACTGGTTTTTCAATCGCCAAGGTGACCAGGGATTGTGACTTCAGTATCTGCTCCTCCAGGAGAAAAGACGTCTGAGCGTCTGAATCCAGGATCAGCCCCAAGAAAGACCGACACTGTTGAGGTTTGTGTTCTAGATTTTTTCTGATTTATGATCCACCCTAAGTGCTCTAGGATGGAGATCACGATGCTTTTCTCTCCCTGTCATATAGATGTTACAATAAAATACCCCCGAGGGGGCGACTTCAGCTGTAATGTCAGCCATTTTGCAATGATCTGTAGAATCCACGGGCTGGAGGAAACAGTCTCAAGGAAGAGGGAGAGCCTCCCCCCACTGGGATGGTGGAGTCATTGAAGGCCTCGTGGCTTGGTAGAGGATGATGGATCAAACCTAATCCTGAGGACCTCTTCCGTCTATCCTTCCAGGAGTTCTGGTCTCTGGGAGGCTCCTTATGGAAAATTGCTTCCTCCGAAACGGATGGCTACGAGGGAATGGAGTTCTTACAGCTGGAAATCCTTGTTTATTGTTTGCTGCTTTGGACAGAACGTCATCCAGTTGTGATCCAAACAAAAAGTCTCCTTCACAAGGTATCCTGCATAGTCTGTTCCTGGACTGTACGTCTCCCTTCCAGCATTTCAACTAGAGGGCCCTTCTGGATGAATTGGAAAGAGCTGCTACCTTTGCAGATAATTTGAGCGAGTCGATGGAAGCATCCGCTAGAAGTCTGCCGCCCCCTGTATACGAGGAAATGAGGAAATATGTCCTTACTAGACACGGTACCCTTAAGTTAGTCTTCTAATTGTTGGACCCAGACCATTATGGACCTTGTTACACATGTACCTGCCACCACCGGGCGAAGAGCTCCCGCTGCAACCTCCCAGGTACCACGAACCTGCAATCCTGGCCTCCAACATGAGGTCTTGTGTGGATCCAGGATCTTTAATCATCCACCAGCCCCATGGTGGAGTGGACAGCTTCCACTAGGGGTGTCACCTCAGAGGATGGGAAGCATAGTCTGCCGTCTACATCTGAGGAAGATGAGGAGTCCAAGGCTGAGGAAGAGGCAGGTGACAATTTCCTGGAACCCCGTTCAGAGCCGCCTGATTTATCTGAAGTTCCTCCATCTTTCCTAGTGGATTGTTTATGTGTTTCCCTGACTTCAGCACGAATAACATCTCTCAACTCAGCCTCGAGGCCTGGTGCTTCCAGACATAAGCCAAACCAAAGAGTAAGAGATGCAGTTTCCTTCTACTAAGATTACCCCCTTTTTCCCCAGCTTGTATGGCTGAGAACAGAGAACAATAGACGTTAGTTTCCATATTACAATAGTTTCTTACCTAGCCCGTTAAGGTTGACAACAGAGAATAGTGGATGTGGTTCCCCCATATTATAACAGCCTTTTCTTGGTTAGTAATAGCTGACAACAGAGAATAAAAGCAGTAGTTCTCCCACATTATAACAGTTATTCTATGACTTGTAAGATTGACAAGGGATAATAGTTGCAGCCTCTCTATACCAATAACAGTTGTGTATAATGGCTGATAACAGAGAACAATAGAAGCAGTCTTTTCTGGTGCTGAGGGATTCGCTTATTTACACTTTACAACATCTGGAATGATATAATTATAAACTATGTATCTTTGATCACACCTAGAGTGTCACAACGGTTTAGGCTAAGTTCACATTTCCGTTGATTTGTATCAGTCACATGCGTCGCTTGACGCATGTGACTGATGCGCTGTTCAACGCTGTACAACGGATGACAGAACAGAATTCTTTGTCGGATTCCGTTGTGTGCGGGGGGGCGGAGTTCTGGGGCGGAGCCGAGCGGGGGGCGGAGCCGAGCGGGGGGCGGGGCCAGGCGCTGAGGATGTCAGTGGAAGTGCTGCGGTCTGCATGGCTGGGGACAGGTGAGTGTATGTGTGAGTGAGTGTGTGTATGTATGTATGTATGTATGTATGTATGTATGTATGTATGTGTGTGCACATGCAAAGTGCGGGAGGGGGCGGAGCCGAGCGGGGGGCGGGGCCAGGCGCTGAGGATGTCAGTAGAAGTGCTGCGGTCTGCATGGCTGGGGACAGGTGAGTGTATGTGTGAGTGAGTGTGTGTATGTGCATGTATGTATGTGTGTGTGTGCACATGCAAAGTGCGGGAGGGGGCGGAGCCGAGCAGGGGGCGGGGCCAGACGAGGGTGTCAGTGCATGGCTGGGGACAGGTGTGTGTGTGTGTGTACATACATGTGCGGAGTGCGGGAGGGGGCGGGGCCGAGCGGGGAAGTGTCGGCCTCCCTGCACACGTAACCAGCCTAAATATCGGGTAACAGCAAAGCACCCGATATTTACCTTGGTTACCCGATATTTACCTTGGTTACGGGCCTACACCGCTTAGCGCTGGCTCCTTGCACCGTAACCAGGGTAAATATCGGGTAACCAACCAAAGCTGGTGACGTGTGCAGGGAGCCAGAGAGCATGTGCAGCGAAATCCGACGGATCTCGCTGCTCAAAAAACGTTACATGCTGCGTTCCTCCCGCCCGGCGGTCAGTCGTTCCACGACTGATCAGTCGGGCGGAGGGTGCAACGCAGCATCATCAGTCACAATCCGCTGCTCATACAAGTCTATGGGAGCAGCGGAATCCGCTAAACGGATTCCGCTGTTTACAAGAGCAGCGGATTGTGACTGATAGATTTTAGCGGAAATGTGAACTTAGCCATACTAAGCTTTTTGTAGTAACATTATGTGTGTTGTTTTTTGTTTTTTTTTTAACGTTGCTTTGATTTGCTTTGGGATTTTTTTGGCCAGGCACCACCCGTCCTCAGTCATCAGAGGACAGTAACCACCTGACTGTGGAGGAAGAAAGCTTAGGGGCTAGGTGGGCCCGGGATGCTATGTCGCTGACCTACTCAGCTATGGGGGTGCCAGTTCCCCTGCATATTAGGGCCTTTCCACTGGGTCACTTTCTACTACTTGGGCTGAGCGGGCAGAGGTGTCTATTGATCATGTATGCAGAATCGGTTGTATACACCACTGGTATCGGGGCTGTGGTTGTATAAGTGTTTGCACCCTGTGATCGGGGCTGTGGTTGTATATGTGTTTGCGGCCTGTGATCGGGGCTGTGATCACTTGTCCCCCATGTTACACAGTAGTCCTCGCTCGGCCGCCGTTGTTTACAGACCCCTCTGATGACCCCTCTGATCACCCCTCTGGTGTTGCTGCTCTACAAGGATTTTCCTGACCTTTTCTGGTCCATAAACAGCTGACCATACAGCAGAGGATCTCCGGTGGAAAGTGATCAGTCAGGAGAAACATTTCCAAGGCATTAGATGGACACTGAAACGGCTGAAATCTGACCCTGCAGTGAGATCACTCAGAACTGAGCTTCCCTAAAAAACTGCTGAGAAGTGAATCAGCCCAGGAGGATAACATTAAAGGAGCTGCAAAGATCTGTGGCTTGTGTCCTCCATGTGACAATAGAGTTCTTCATATGTCTAGCCTATGGGAGAAAGAAGGACGGCCCGGCGATGTGCTGCCAGAACGTGTCTGATGAGAAGAGAATCAGCCCAGGAGGATAACATTAAAGGAGCTGCAAAGATCTGTGGCTTGTGTCCTCCATGTGAGAATAGGGTTCTTCATATGTCCAGCCTATGGCAGAAAGAAGGACGGCCCGGCGATGTGCTGCCAGAACGTGTCTGATGAGAAGAGAATCAGCCCAGGATAATAACAGTAAAGGAGCTGCAGAGATCTGTGTCCTCCATGTGACAATAGAGTTCTTCATATGTCTAGCCTATGGGAGAAAGAAGGACGGCCCGGCGATGTGCTGCCAGAACGTGTCTGATGAGAAGAGAATCAGCCCAGGATAATAACAGTAAAGGAGCTGCAGAGATCTGTGTCCTCCATGTGACAATAGAGTTCTTCATATGTCTAGCCTATGGGAGAAAGAAGGACGGCCCGGCGATGTGCTGCCAGAACGTGTCTGATGAGAAGAGAATCAGCCCAGGAGGATAACAGTAAAGGAGCTGCAGAGATCTGTGGCTTGTATCCTCCATGTGACAATAGGGATCTTCATATGTCCAGCCTATAGGAGAAAGAAGGACAGCCCGGCGATGTGCTGCTAGAACATGTCTGATGAGACTGCGGGGCAGCAGCAGGCGACTTTACATCAGAGCCACCCCCCCGGCCGAGGATGAATGTCACCAGAAGATGAAGTCCTGGAACGGCCCGGACCGGAGTGTAAGGGGAAACCTTAATCTTTTCAAGTGTAAAAAGAAAGATAGTTTATTTCTCAGTTATTGGCAGCATTAAAGGGATTGTCCACGACACCCGTCTCCATCATCATGTCCCCCCCCCATAGTAAAAGAATAGCAGCCTTCCTCCCCTGCGGTCTGCGCCATTCCAGAGGTGTCACACCGGCTCTCCCGAGGCTTGCGGGACATTGGCTGCGTGGCTCTAGTGGTACGGCAATCAGTGATCGCTCTCCAAGAGCGAGAGTGAAGCGTCGGAGGATTCTGCTTGGTAGAGGTTATGGACGTGACAAATACCTGGAGCTGTTACCCTGGGTGAATCCACTGCACGTACGGCTGCTGTGCATGTGACAGACCAGGGCTGACTCGTGGCCGCTAAACAGTTATGTACGTGGCCGGGTCTGCAGGCTTCCTGCTGTGTAGGTGACAGACCAGGGCTGACTCGTGGTCGCTATACAGGTATGTACGTGCCGGGTCTGCAGGCTTCCTGCTGTGTAGGTGACAGACCAGGGCTGACTCGTGGTCGCTATACAGGTATATACGTGGCCGGGTCTGCAGGCTTCCTGCTGTGTAGGTGACAGACCAGGGCTGACTCGTGGCCGCTATACAGGTATATACGTGGCCGGGTCTGCAGGTCTCCTGCTGTGTAGGTGACAGACCAGGGCTGACTCGTGGCCTCTATACAGGTATATACGTGGCTGGGTCTGCAGGCCTCCTGCTGTGTATGTGACAGACCAGGGCTGACTCGTGACCTCTATACAGGTATGTACGTGGCCGGGTCTGCAGGCTTCCTGCTGTGTAGGTGACAGACCAGGGCTGACTCGTGGCCTCTATACAGGTATATACGTGGCTGGGTCTGCAGGCCTCCTGCTGTGTATGTGACAGACCAGGGCTGACTCGTGACCTCTATACAGGTATGTACGTGGCCGGGTCTGCAGGCTTCCTGCTGTGTAGGTGACAGACCAGGGCTGACTCGTGGCCTCTATACAGGTATATACGTGGCTGGGTCTGCAGGCCTCCTGCTGTGTATGTGACAGACCAGGGCTGACTCGTGACCTCTATACAGGTATGTACGTGGCCGGGTCTGCAGGCTTCCTGCTGTGTAGGTGACAGACCAGGACTGACTCGTGGCCTCTATACAGGTATATACGTGGCCGGGTCTGCAGACCTCCTGCTGTGTAGGTGACAGACCAGGGCTGACTCGTGACCTCTATACAGGTATGTACGTGGCCGGGTCTGCAGGCTTCCTGCTGTGTAGGTGACAGACCAGGACTGACTCGTGGCCTCTATACAGGTATATACGTGGCCGGGTCTGCAGACCTCCTGCTGTGTATGTGACAGACCAGGGCTGACTCGTGGCCTCTATACAGGTATGTACGTAGCCGGGTCTGCAGGTCTCCTGCTGTGTAGGTGACAGACCAGGGCTGACTCGTGGCCTCTATACAGGTGTATACGTGGCCGGGTCTGCAGGTCTCATGCTGTGTAGGTGACAGACCAGGGATGACTCGTGGCCTCTATACAGGTATATACGTGGCTGGGTCTGCAGGCCTCCTCTGACCTAGTTCCCCTCTCCGCTCATTTTTCAGCTCTACAATTAGTCGCCAGATGTCCAGATTAGTGACCAGTGGTTAAAAATGAATATAATTAGTGATAATGGCTGATTAGTGGGATTATGTCCTGATGCTGCGCTGATGCCAGTCACATTAATCCTGGGCACTCCTTGTGTTATCTGGTCTGTCAGTGACCCCACTGCTCCCACCACAAATGGTCCTACTTTGCAGGTTGTGCCTCCTCCACCAGTGCAATGCTGCGCAGTTAGAAATGCGTCCCCCACCGGTGCAATGCTGCGCAGTCAGCGTGCCTCCTCCACCAGTGCAATGCTGCGCAGTCAGGAGTGCCTCCTCCACCAGTGCAATGCTGCAGTCAGGAGTGCCTCCTCCACCAGTGCAATGCTGCAGTCAGGAGTGCCTCCTCCACCAGTGCAATGCTGCACAGTCAGGAGTGCCTCCTCCACCAGTGCAATGCTGCAGTCAGGAGTGCCTCCTCCACCAGTGCAATGCTGCACAGTCAGGAGTGCCTCCTCCACCAGTGCAATGCTGCGCAGTCAGGAGTGCCTCCTCCACCAGTGCAATGCTGCACAGTCAGGAGTGCCTCCTCCACCAGTGCAATGCTGCGCAGTCAGGAGTGCCTCCTCCACCAGTGCAATGCTGCGCAGTCAGGAGTGCCTCCTCCACCAGTGCAATGCTGCGCAGTCAGGAGTGCCTCCTCCACCAGTGCAATGCTGCGCAGTCAGGAGTGCCTCCTCCACCAGTGCAATGCTGCGCAGTCAGGAGTGCCTCCTCCACCAGTGCAATGCTGCGCAGTCAGGAGTGCCTCCTCCACCAGTGCAATGCTGCGCAGTCAGGAGTGCCTCCTCCACCAGTGCAATGCTGCGCAGTCAGGAGTGCCTCCTCCACCAGTGCAATGCTGCACAGTCAGGAGTG
The DNA here is from genome assembly GCF_048569485.1 of Anomaloglossus baeobatrachus. Classification (NCBI taxonomy): domain Eukaryota; kingdom Metazoa; phylum Chordata; class Amphibia; order Anura; family Aromobatidae; genus Anomaloglossus; species Anomaloglossus baeobatrachus. Next base: position 556,313 of record NC_134364.1, on the reverse strand, counting down.
CCTCCTCCACCAGTGCAATGCTGCACAGTCAGGAGTGCCTCCTCCACCAGTGCAATGCTGCACAGTCAGGAGTGCCTCCTCCACCAGTGCAATGCTGCACAGTCAGGAGTGCCTCCTCCACCAGTGCAATGCTGCACAGTCAGGAGTGCCTCCTCCACCAGTGCAATGCTGCACAGTCAGGAGTGCCTCCTCCACCAGTGCAATGCTGCACAGTCAGGAGTGCCTCCTCCACCAGTGTAATGCTGCAGTCAGGAGTGCCTCCTCCGCCAGTGCAATGCTGCAGTCAGGAGTGCCTCCTCCACCAGTGCAATGCTGCAGTCAGGAGTGCCTCCTCCACCAGTGCAATGCTGCGCAGTCAGGAGTGCCTCCTCCACCAGTGCAATGCTGCGCAGTCAGGAGTGCCTCCTCCGCCAGTGCAATGCTGCGCAGTCAGGAGTGCCTCCTCCGTCAGTGCAATGCTGCGCAGTCAGGAGTGCCTCCTCCGCCAGTGCAATGCTGCGCAGTCAGGAGTGCCTCCTCCGCCAGTGCAATGCTGCGCAGTCAGGAGTGCCTCCTCCGCCAGTGCAATGCTGCGCAGTCAGGAGTGCCTCCTCCGCCAGTGCAATGCTACGCAGTCAGGAGTGCCTTCTCCACCAGTGCAATGCTGCGCAGTCAGGAGTGCCTCCTCCGCCAGTGCAATGCTGCGTAGTCCAGCGAGATGATCCTTCTCAGGAGCTCTGGAGCACACAGAAGGATCAGAAGCGACCACACCTCAATTACCACAGTGAGCAACAGCTGAGCAGAGCTGCACTCACTATTCTGCTGGTGCAGTCACTGTGTACATACATTACATTACTGATCCTGAGTTACCTCCTGTATTATACTCCAGAGCTGCACTCACTATTCTGCTGGTGAAGTCACTGTGTACATACATTACTGATCCTGAGTTACCTCCTGTATTATACTCCAGAGCTGCACTCACTATTCTGCTGGTGCAGTCACTGTGTACGTACATTACTGATCCTGCGTTACCTCCTGTATTGTACTCCAGAGCTGCACTCACTATTCTGCTGGTGCAGTCACTGTGTACATACATTACTGATCCTGAGTTACCCCCTGTATTATACTCCAGAGCTGCACTCACTATTCTGCTGGTGCAGTCACTGTGTACATACATTACTGATCCTGAGTTACCCCCTGTATTATACTCCAGAGCTGCACTCACTATTCTGCTGGTGCAGTCACTGTGTACATACATTACTGATCCTGAGTTACCTCCTGTATTATACTCCAGAGCTGCACTCACTATTCTGCTGGTGCAGTCACTGTGTACATACATTACATTACTGATCCTGAGTTACCTCCTGTATTATACTCCAGAGCTGCACTCACTATTCTGCTGGTGCAGTCACTGTGTACATACATTACTGATCCTGAGTTACCTCCTGTATTGTACTCCAGAGCTGCACTCACTATTCTGCTGGTGCAGTCACTGTGTACATACATTACTGATCCTGAGTTACCTCCTGTATTATACTCCAGAGCTGCACTCACTATTCTGCTGGTGCAGTCACTGTGTACATACATTACATTACTGATCCTGAGTTACCTCCTGTATTATACTCCAGAGCTGCACTCACTATTCTGCTGGTGCAGTCACTGTGTACATACATTACATTACTGATCCTGAGTTACCTCCTGTATTATACTCCAGAGCTGCACTCACTATTCTGCTGGTGCAGTCACTGTGTACATACATTACATTACTGATCCTGAGTTACCTCCTGTATTATACTCCAGAGCTGCACTCACTATTCTGCTGGTGCAGTCACTGTGTACATACATTACATTACTGATCCTGAGTTACCTCCTGTATTATACTCCAGAGCTGCACTCACTATTCTGCTGGTGCAGTCACTGTGTACATACATTACATTACTGATCCTGAGTTACCTCCTGTATTATACTCCAGAGCTGCACTCACTATTCTGCTGGTGCAGTCACTGTGTACATACATTACTGATCCTGAGTTACCTCCTGTAGATCTTTTATTATAAAAGTAAAAAAACATAACAATAACAGAAACATAACAGAATATCAATCAGAAAAGCTGCATGTAACTGAGCCCTGGTTCAGCCGCTCGCTCTCTCCACACACATCTCAGCCGCCCGCTCTCTCCACACACATCTCAGCCGCCCGCTCTCTCCACACACATCTCAGCCGCCCGCTCTCTCCACACACATCTCAGCCGCCCGCTCTCTCCACACACATCTCAGCCGCCCGCTCTCTCCACACACATCTCAGCCGCCCGCTCTCTCCACACACATCTCAGCCGCCCGCTCTCTCCACACACATCTCAGCCGCCCGCTCTCTCCACACACATCTCAGCCGCCCGCTCTCTCCACACACATCTCAGCCGCCCGCTCTCTCCACACACATCTCAGCCGCCCGCTCTCTCCACACACCTCTCAGCCGCCCGCTCTCTCCACACACCTCTCAGCCGCCCGCTCTCTCCACACACCTCTCAGCCGCCCGCTCTCTCCACACACCTCTCAGCCGCCCGCTCTCTCCACACACCTCTCAGCCGCCCGCTCTCTCCACACACCTCTCAGCCGCCCGCTCTCTCCACACACCTCTCAGCCGCCCGCTCTCTCCACACACCTCTCAGCCGCCCGCTCTCTCCACACACCTCTCAGCCGCCCGCTCTCTCCACACACCTCTCAGCCGCCCGCTCTCTCCACACACCTCTCAGCCGCCCGCTCTCTCCACACACCTCTCAGCCGCCCGCTCTCTCCACACACCTCTCAGCCGCCCGCTCTCTCCACACACCTCTCAGCCGCCCGCTCTCTCCACACACCTCTCAGCCGCCCGCTCTCTCCACACACCTCTCAGCCGCCCGCTCTCTCCACACACCTCTCAGCCGCCCGCTCTCTCCACACACCTCTCAGCCGCCCGCTCTCTCCACACACCTCTCAGCCGCCCGCTCTCTCCACACACCTCTCAGCCGCCCGCTCTCTCCACACACCTCTCAGCCGCCCGCTCTCTCCACACACCTCTCAGCCGCCCGCTCTCTCCACACACCTCTCAGCCGCCCGCTCTCTCCACACACCTCTCAGCCGCCCGCTCTCTCCACACACCTCTCAGCCGCCCGCTCTCTCCACACACCTCTCAGCCGCCCGCTCTCTCCACACACCTCTCAGCCGCCCGCTCTCTCCACACACCTCTCAGCCGCCCGCTCTCTCCACACACCTCTCAGCCGCCCGCTCTCTCCACACACCTCTCAGCCGCCCGCTCTCTCCACACACCTCTCAGCCGCCCGCTCTCTCCACACACCTCTCAGCCGCCCGCTCTCTCCACACACCTCTCAGCCGCCCGCTCTCTCCACACACCTCTCAGCCGCCCGCTCTCTCCACACACCTCTCAGCCGCCCGCTCTCTCCACACACCTCTCAGCCGCCCGCTCTCTCCACACACCTCTCAGCCGCCCGCTCTCTCCACACACCTCTCAGCCGCCCGCTCTCTCCACACACCTCTCAGCCGCCCGCTCTCTCCACACACCTCTCAGCCGCCCGCTCTCTCCACACACCTCAGCCGCCCGCTCTCTCCACACACCTCTCAGCCGCCCGCTCTCTCCACACACCTCTCAGCAGCCCGCTCTCTCCACACACCTCTCAGCCGCCCGCTCTCTCCACACACCTCTCAGCCGCCCGCTCTCTCCACACACCTCTCAGCCGCCCGCTCTCTCCACACACATCTCAGCCGCCCGCTCTCTCCACACACATCTCAGCCGCCCGCTCTCTCCACACACCTCTCAGCAGCCCGCTCTCTCCACACACATCTCAGCCGCCCGCTGTCTCCACACACATCTCAGCCGCCCGCTCTCTCCACACACATCTCAGCCGCCCGCTCTCTCCACACACCTCTCAGCAGCCCGCTCTCTCCACACACCTCTCAGCCGCCCGCTCTCTCCACACACCTCAGCCGCCCGCTCTCTCCACACACCTCAGCCGCCCGCTCTCTCCACACACATCTCAGCCGCTCGCTCTCTCCACACACATCTCAGCCGCTCGCTCTCTCCACACACATTATTACATACAACCCTCATATATACACAATAATAACTAATGACATCACTGACTTCTGGTCCAGCTGCCAAAGAAAATAGCAAACATAATAAAACAGGAAGGAAAATAAATAGCCTGTCCGGCAAATTTTTTTTTTTTATCTTTTCTTTATATACACACGTGTAAACATAAAATCAATACTGACTATATACAAACTAATTATAAACTATCCCCCCTCACTCCAGACCACCATCCCTGCGCCGACCTGAGAGCTGGTCCTGAGTTTCATGCCTCAGTCCATGTCCAACGTCCCTGGACCAGATCAGGCAGCGCCAGTGTGTAACCCAAACCTCAAAGTCCCAAAAGATGAACCCACCTCCCCCCTCCTGCCACCACCCAACCTAACACCTACACCCCTATCTATATACACAATATATACAAAAAACAACAAACAATCAACAAAGCCCAGGCTCGGCGCCTGCAGCCCTACATCACTGTATACTGATCAAAACAAAAACCTAGGGTGTCAGCAGCAGCCCACCACCAGGAAAGGAGAGGAGTAGACTAAGGCACACTAAAAGAAAAGCCCCTCCAGAGGAGAGCCACCCTCCACGCGCCCAGTCTCTCATACTCCAGAGAGCGCACCTTCACCAGGTCACAGAGTATGGTCCTAAACACATCATCCACTGGGAGGATTTTCCGTTGCGTCGATACTAAGCACCGTGCGTTCCACGTGTGATACCTAACCACTACGCTAACTAGAAATAAAGTGCAGCGGTCCCGACCACCCAGGTCTCTGAACGCTCCATAGGCCTATTCCGCATAGGAGAGACCGGCCAGCCGAGGCCAGCCAATGGAGGCGCCCACCCTGTTGTATACCTCTGTGTTAAAGGGACAACGAAGCAGGAAACGGTCCAGGCTTTCCAGCACAGTACCACACTGCTCTCGAGGACAATTCCTATCCTCAGAGCTCCTACACTTCAGATTGTCCCTCACACACAGTTTCCCATGGAAGCAGCGCCAAGCCAAGTGCTAAAACTTCGAGGGGATTCTGATAGAATTTAAAAGATGCAAACCCACCCCAAAATCCCGACTTGGGCAGTCTCTGAGCGCCAGAGGCCTCTGGAAATGGGTCAACAAAACCCTTTTGTCAAGGAGCTTCCTTGGCAGAGTCCTAATCTCCCACATTCCCAGTCCCCACCGGCGAATTACCTTCAGAACCAGGGTAGCATAAGCCGGAAGATGTCCATGCGGTGTGCGAAGATCCTTCACTTGCCCTCCTGTCTCCCATTCCTGGAAGAAAGGCTGAAACCATCCCCCACAGGAGAATACCCACGGAGGAGCCCTCTCTTTCCAGAGGTTTGCAATATTGATCTTAATGAAGGTATTCACAAGGAATACCACAGGGTTGACCATACCCAACCCTCCTAGTCTCCTCGTACGGTAAGTAACCTCCCTCTTGATCAGGTTCAGTCTATTCCCCCATAACATCTGGAAAAACAAACTGTAGACCCGAGTCCAGAGAGGTTCCGGCAAGATGCACACGCTGCCCAGATAGATGAGTAAAGGGAGCAGGTAAGTTTTGATCAGGTTTACCCTTTCCCTTAGGGTCAAAGACCAACCCTTCCATTGGTTGACCTTCTGAGTGGCGATCTCTAGCCTGCTTTCCCAATTTTGTTTGGGGTAATCCCCCTGGCCAAATTCGATGCCAAGAACTTTTGCAGAGACTTTGGGTCCTGGAAGGGTGTCCGGGAGATCAAAACCAGGATCTCCTCCTCCCAGCCAGAGACTCTCACACTTATCCTGGTTGATCTTGGACCCAGATGCCTCAGAGTAGCGATTTACCTCTGACATCAGCCACTCCGTCTCCCCATCCGAGGAAACAAAAATGGTGACGTCATCAGCATACGCCACCACCCTTAGAGTGGATTCCGGTGCCGTCCGGTCCATCTCGACCCCTGCCAACGGTCCACTCTCCACCCTCTGAAGGAAAGGATCAATCGCAAACACGTACAGCAGGGGGCTTAAGGGACAACCCTGGCGAACACCAGAACCAACCTCAAAAGAGCTGCCAATCCAACCGTTCACAAGCGGGAAACTCTCTGCCCCAGCGTACAAGGTCTTAAGCCAATTAACAAACCTCCCCGGCAGGCCATACCTCAGAAGGACAGACCAGAGGTACTCATGATTAACCCGATCAAACGCTTTTGCCTGATCCAGGGACAGCATGTACCCCTTCCAGGGGTCAGCCCCACCCTGCTCCACTGCCTCTCGGACACAGAGCACAGCACTAAATGTACTGCGGCCCGGAACAGAGCAATGCTGGGCCCCCGAAAGGAGCTGGGGTACAATCTTCACCAGCCAATTAAACAGCACTTTTGCCAAAACCTTCCTGTCTGCATTGAGAAGCGCTATGGGACGCCAATTCTCAATGCAAGACGGATCCTTACCCTTTGACAAGATGATCAGGGCAGACCTCCTCATTGACTGTGGCAGAGTGCCCAAGGAAAGACACTCATTGAATACCTCAGTCAAGAGGGGAACCAAGGCGTCCTTAAAGGTCTTGTAGAACTCAGATGTTAAGCCATCTGGACCTGGCGATTTCTTTAGGGCTAGCCCTTCAATCGCCAACCTAACTTCCTCTTCCGTGATCATCTCCGTCAAAACATCAAGAGAAGGGTCTACCCCTGGTTCGGGGACAGCTTCAGCCAGGAAAGCCGACATCTCATCCCAGTCTAGATCCCTCTTCCCCAAGAGGGGCGAGTAAAAGGATCTGACGACCTCCAGGATCCCTGATCTGGATCTCCTCAGGGACCCTGTACTGTCAATCAGTCCTGTGACAACTTTACTATTCACTGACATCTTGCAGTTCCTGTAAGGGTCGGGCGAGCGGTACTTCCCATAATCCCTCTCAAAAACCAAAGATGCGTGCCTATCATACTGACACCTCCTCAGCAAAGATTTCACTCTGGAGATCTCCTCGCGGCTACCTCCAGCTGAGACAAGATGCTCGAGTTTCCTCCTCAGGCCCTGGTACAGGCGGTACCTGTCCAGACTCCTGAGGCTTGAGAGCTGGCGGAAGAATCTCGACACCCTTTCCTTGAACATCTCCCACCACTCTGACTTACTACTACAAAGATCCAGTAAGGGTACCTGGCTCTGAAGAAAATCCTCAAAGGACTGTCTTATCTCCGCTTCTTCCAAGAGAGACGAATTCAGCCTCCAAAAGCCTCTTCCCATCCGGGGGGTCTCTGTAACATTCAGAGAAAATAAAATTAAACAGTGGTCGGAGAACTCCACCTCAACAACAGATACTGCTGAAGAGACGGCTTCCTCCTTTAAATAAAACCTGTCTATTCTGGACTTACAATTACCTCTATGATAGGTGAACCCCTCGTGGCCCGGGGTGTGCCGGATGTGGACATCCACCAGGCGAGCCTCACTAGCTATACTATTAAGAGCGACGCTATCATAAGTCAGCTTGCCTCTGGCACCTCCTCTATCTCGGGGTCTCGTGACAGTGTTGAAATCCCCTCCAAAGACAACCTGCCGACTCGTAAAAAGGTAGGGCTTGATCCTCATAAAGAGACACTTCCGGTCCCACTTAGATTGGGGACCATAGATATTAATGAGCCGGAGCTCCTGTCCCTTCAGGAGGACATCTAAGATCAGGCACCTCCCCATTTCTAACTCAATAACCCGTCGACATTCTACCGGTGCGGTAAAGAGGACCGCCACTCCGCTATACGGCTCGGCTGCAAGAGACGAATAAGAGGGCCCGAGTCTCCACTCCCTTTTGGCTTTAAACACCTCCGCTGTGTTTGGCAGCCTGGTCTCTTGCAAAAAGAAAACGTCAGCTTCAACCCAGCTGAAAAAAATCAAAGGCCGCAAATCTAGCCGTATTTGACTTAATGCTGGCGACATTAATGGACGCCAGCGTCAACGGAGTGGGTACCGCCATCATTGGTGATTGAGTTAGACGGCTTTCTTTTTCCCGCTCCCCTTCCTATCTTCTGCCTCCGAGGAGGAATCCTTCCCCCTCTTGAGTGACACAGATACAGTCATTCCCACATTCTTGCTTCTATTATCGTCCTCGTCTCCGGACTCCGGGCCAGTCCCTCCCCCCGTGGACCTTGCATCCCCTGGAGAAGGAGACTCAGCGCCCCCTGGAAGCATCGCCGAGGCCGGAACCTCACCCTCGTCTTCCTCCTCAGAGGAATAGGTGTCCTCAAGGGCTTGGAACCGGTTAGAGAGACCCGCCAGAGGGGAGTCGGCTTTACCTTCCTTAGGTACCTTAGTCAGAGCAGGAGAAGATGTTACGTCTCCCTTGTTTTTCTTTTTCCTGGTGCCGCGCTTACGCTTTTCCTGTAGCCACTGCCTATTATCCTCATCCATACTTTCATAATGGGAGGATTCTGAGGAAGTGGCATTTTCCTCCCTGTGGAGCCTCCTGGCTTCCTCATCCAACTCATTGTCCCTCGGGGCCTCAGCAGCAGGCCTTCCATCCAGGACAGGGGTCACCCTAGTTGGCCGGGGCTCGCCCACCTGCCTCTCCTGTCTGCGCTTATCTAGACGCCTCAGCTGGGCAGGCGTCTTTTGCCTGCTTTTCCTCCCTGGCCCCTCAGCTCCTTTACCTCTGCCAGTCCCTTCCCCAGCAGAATCTGCCTCTCGACTTTCTCCCACCGGGGTCCTGACTGTATTAGCAAAGGAGCGAGGACAACGGCTGAACGGATGACCTAACTCACCACACAGGTGGCACTTAATCTCCTTACAAGATGCGGCGAGATGGCCGACATCCCCACACAATGCACATTTCTGCACAGTGCAATTTGCACTGAAGTGTGTGGGGTCGCCGCACTTGTGACAGAGCTTCGGTTGCCCCTGGTAGTGGACCAGGATACGATCCCTACCCAGGAAGGCAGATGATGGGATGTGGGCAACCGTACCACCTGAACGCTTAAGTTTTACCATAAACGTCCAGGCCCCTGACCAGATACCAAACTTGTCTCGGTTTTTCTTCGGCATTTCCACCACCTCCCCGTACCGACTAAGCCACGTCATGATGTCAAAACAAGAGAGCGACTCGTTACAAGTCATCACGGTCACTCTCTTGACCTGGTTTTGGCACTGCCTGAACGTCAAAGTCTTGCCAGCCAGGCTCGTTCTTTACCAGCTCATAATTCGACCAGAAGAGCTCAAACCCCTCCGGCCGAACAAAGCTGATATCAAACTCAGTCGTGCCATAGAAATGTAAGAAGGCATAGATGTCATTCGCCTTGAAGCCCATCCCCAGCAGGAGCTCCACAACTTTTTTCTGTGGAAGACACGCATCACTGCCCCTCCACTGAAGATGGACCACATTCCTACGCACACGGGCCGGCCCGGCTGTCGGGAGGGACCACACAGTATCCCCCTCTCTTTGCTCTCAGAAGGCCCCGAGGCCATGCCTCTCTATCCAGAAGGATAGATCAACCTCTCGACCCTCTACATTTAGTGATCTCTCACCCCTCTTTAGAGCCTCCAGGAGGCGCCGTTGCAATATGCCGTCCACAGAGGCCGGAGACGAGGAGGACGCCCTGGTTCCCCCAGCGGTGACGCAGGCATAACTCCTGACAGGTGCTGCCACCACCGGGGGGACAACTGGACCAGTAATTACCTCAACATCATTACCCACCTCCATCTCACCATCCATCACACTCACCAATATTCACACCCTCAGACTTTTCCTCACTTGCCCCCACCACCACATTCACACCTGCTGAACCAGTACCTTGAGTGGGTGACATGTTAACCTCAGCATCATCGGGCACAAGGGGCTCAGCCACCTCCATAGAACTGGAGGCGCCCTCACCCCTGGTCTTATGAGTGCCCTCCGCGTCATCAGTTAGTGACTTCTGAGCAGGGCGCCGCTGATCCTTAGCTGTTGTGAGGCGCCGCTGATCCTCACTATCAGTATCCGGTTGACCAGCGGCACCAACACAGAACAGAGGCTTCGTGGGAGGACTGGGATTCTCAGCCCCAGCAGCCCCCTCACACTGCCGCCGCTTCTCAACTGAGTGATCAGCGGCAACAGTATTTAGAGGCGCCGAGACTCCCGCAGCTGCCCCCGACACTGGGCTGCTCCCCCCTCCCACAGGGGAGCGCACCACAGTATCGTGGCCTGACCGAATGCCCGCCGCCGGGCCGCCCTCACTGTCCAGCCTCTCGGCTGATGCATCCCCTGCTACGTCCCCACTACTACAAGCAGAAACGCAGCTCTGCGCCTCGCTACCTCGCTTTGTGATCTCCCCGCGCCTTTGCACCGAATCCACAGCAGAACCCGGGCTGGGCTGGGCAACGGGGCTTATACAGCGAGCTGACCCTGCGGCCGGCTCTGGGGGTACAGGGAGGGGGGCATACACGTAGCTTACCGTTTCTTGCGGCTTTGGCTTGTTCTTTTTCGCCTTGCTTTTGCCCCCAGGTGCCTCCTCTGGTAGATCATCACCAAGGTAGAAGTTCTGGAGGCACACTGGGGACTCCAGCAGCTTGATCTCCGCCATTAGCGCCCCTCCCTGGCTGCTGTGGTCACTGTCCTCCCCAGAGCCAGCAGGACCGCGACTAGATGGCACTGCCGCCTGTCCCGCAGGAAGCTCGCTGCACGTGGCCTGCGGGTGGCTCTGCAGGCTGCCAGGTGGGGCTTTCTGCTGGTCATCATCATCATCATCATCTACCTGGCTCTCAGGCTGCAGCCCCATCAGCCTCTGCTCTCTGTTATCAGCCATCTGCCGGAACCGGTCCTCACTCATTAAGGTCCAGTCACACTAAACAACTTACCAGCGATCCCAACAACGATAGGGATCGCTGGTAAGTTGCTAGGAGGTTGCTGGTGAGCTGTCACACTGCGACGCTCCAGCGATCCCACCAGCAACCTGACCTGGCAGGGATCGCTGGAGCGTGGCTACACGAGTTGCTGGTGAGCTCACCAGCAACCAGTGACAAGCCCCCAGCGCCGCGTGGAAGATGCTGCGCTTGGTAACTAAGGTAAATATCGGATAACCAACCCGATATTTACCTTGGTTACCAGCTCACGCAGCTACACGTGCAGAGAGCAGGGAGCAGCGCACACTGAGCGCTGGCTCCCTGCTCTCCTAGTACAGCACACATCGGGTTAATTACCCGATGTATGCTGCAGCTAAATGTGCACAGAGCAGAGAGCAGCGCACAATGCTTAGCGCTGGCTCCCTGCTCTCCTAGTTACAGCACACATGGGGTTAATTACCCGATGTGTACAGCAGCTAAATGTGCACAGAGCAGGGAGCAGCGCACACCGCTTAGCGCTGGCTCCCTGCTCTCCTAGTTACAGCACACATCGGGTTAATTACCCGATGTGTGCTGCAGCTACATGTGCAAGGAGCAGGAGCCGGCACTGACAGTGAGAGCAGCGGAGGCCGGTAACAAAGGTAAATATCGGGTAACCAAGGACAGGGCTTCTTGGTTACCCGATGTTTACTGTGGTTACCAGCCTCCGCAGAAGCCGGCTCCTGCTGCCTGCACATTTAGTTGTTGCTGTCTCGCTGTCACACACAGCGATCTGTGCTTCACAGCAGGACAGCAACAACTAAAAAATGGCCCAGGACATTCAGCAACAACCAACGACCTCACAGCAGGGGCCAGGACATTCAGCAACGACCGGCGACCTCACAGCAGGGGCCAGGACATTCAGCAACGACCGGCGACCTCACAGCAGGGGCCAGGACATTCAGCAACGACCGGCGACCTCACAGCAGGGGCCAGGACATTCAGCAACAACCAGCGACCTCACAGCAGGGGCCAGGACATTCAGCAACGACCGGCGACCTCACAGCAGGGGCCAGGACATTCAGCAACGACCGGCGACCTCACAGCAGGGGCCAGGACATTCAGCAACAACCAGCGACCTCACAGCAGGGGCCAGGACATTCAGCAACGACCGGCGACCTCACAGCAGGGGCCAGGACATTCAGCAACAACCAGCGACCTCACAGCAGGGGCCAGGACATTCAGCAACGACCGGCGACCTCACAGCAGGGGCCAGGTTGTTGCTGGATGTCACACACAGCAACATCGCTAGCAACGTCACAAAAGTTGTTCGTTAGCAGCGATGTTGCTAGCGATGTTGCTTAGTGTGACGGGGCCTTTAGTTTTTCTTTAAACGGTCCACTTTTTTCTCTAATAAATGCTTTTCTCACCTCCAAGTCATTAATTTCCTGCTTTAAACTGTTAATTTCTGCCAGGAGCTTGGTCTTCCGGGGCCTGGAGGCGGTGGCAGCTTTGGCGCTTGTGCAGCGCAGTCCTCCCGGAGTCTTCTGAGGGTCTTGCTGGCCTCTTCATACTCACGGAGATGATTCATGACCCGGGAGCCATAGGTGGACACAGACTCCCGGGGTCGCTGCAAACCCCATCCCTCCTCAGCGAGGTCGGCCTCACCTCCGTGAGTACTCGGCTCTCCTCCGGAAGGACGGCTATCATGCACACTTGCAGGCATTTCCTCCATGCTGGAAGCCTTGCGGCTTCTCGGGGTCTCCACAGACCCGGGGGGAGTAGGAGCCACATTACTGCGACTCCTGGTGAAGGGCCTCACCCCCGAGTCCTCAGATGAGCAGGCCGGCTGCTGGCTTTTCTTGATCCCCGCCGGCCTGGTTTGGGGAACAGAAGCAGGGGTCTTGGCTCCATCGCCCATGCCCAGCAACCCGCTCCCTCCCTGGGGAGGAGAGAGCAGGTCCCTGGTGGAGAGGTCTTCCTTCTCAGGAGCTCAGGAGCACACACCAGGATCAGAAGCGACCACACCTCAATCACCACAGTGAGCAGCAGCTGAGCAGAGCTGCACTCACTATTCTGCTGGTGCAGTCACTGTGTACATGCATTACTGATCCTGAGTTACCTCCTGTATTATACTCCAGAGCTGCACTCACTATTCTGCTGGTGCAGTCACTGTGTACATACATTACATTACTGATCCTGAGTTACCTCCTGTATTATACTCCAGAGCTGCACTCACTATTCTGCTGGTGCAGTCACTGTGTACATACATTACTGATCCTGAGTTACCTCCTGTATTATACTCCAGAGCTGCACTCACTATTCTGCTGGTGCAGTCACTGTGTACATACATTACATTACTGATCCTGAGTTACCTCCTGTATTATACTCCAGAGCTGCACTCACTATTCTGCTGGTGCAGTCACTGTGTACATGCATTACTGATCCTGAGTTACCCCCTGTATTATACTCCAGAGCTGCACTCACTATTCTGCTGGTGCAGTCACTGTGTACATACATTACATTACTGATCCTGAGTTACCTCCTGTATTATACTCCAGAGCTGCACTCACTATTCTGCTGGTGCAGTCACTGTGTACATACATTACATTACTGATCCTGAGTTACCTCCTGTATTATACTCCAGAGCTGCACTCACTATTCTGCTGGTGCAGTCACTGTGTACATACATTACATTACTGATCCTGAGTTACCTCCTGTATTATACCCCAGAGCTGCACTCACTATTCTGCTGGTGCAGTCACTGTGTACATACATTACATTACTGATCCTGAGTTACCTCCTGTATTATACTCCAGAGCTGCACTCACTATTCTGCTGGTGCAGTCACTGTGTCCATGCATTACTGATCCTGAGTTACCTCCTGTATTATACCCCAGAGCTGCACTCACTATTCTGCTGGTGCAGTCACTGTGTCCATGCATTACTGATCCTGAGTTACCTCCTGTATTATACTCCAGAGCTGCACTCACTATTCTGCTGGTGAAGTCACTGTGTACATACATTACTGATCCTGAGTTACCTCCTGTATTATACTCCAGAGCTGCACTCACTATTCTGCTGGTGAAGTCACTGTGTACATACATTACTGATCCTGAGTTACCTCCTGTATTATACTCCAGAGCTGCACTCACTATTCTGCTGGTGCAGTCACTGTGTACATGCATTACTGATCCTGAGTTACCTCCTGTATTATACTCCAGAGCTGCACTCACTATTCTGCTGGTGCAGTCACTGTGTACATACATTACATTACTGATCCTGAGTTACCTCCTGTATTATACTCCAGAGCTGCACTCACTATTCTGCTGGTGCAGTCACTGTGTACATACATTACATTACTGATCCTGAGTTACCTCCTGTATTATACCCCAGAGCTGCACTCACTATTCTGCTGGTGCAGTCACTGTGTACATACATTACATTACTGATCCTGAGTTACCTCCTGTATTATACTCCAGAGCTGCACTCACTATTCTGCTGGTGCAGTCACTGTGTCCATGCATTACTGATCCTGAGTTACCTCCTGTATTATACCCCAGAGCTGCACTCACTATTCTGCTGGTGCAGTCACTGTGTCCATGCATTACTGATCCTGAGTTACCTCCTGTATTATACTCCAGAGCTGCACTCACTATTCTGCTGGTGAAGTCACTGTGTACATACATTACTGATCCTGAGTTACCTCCTGTATTATACTCCAGAGCTGCACTCACTATTCTGCTGGTGAAGTCACTGTGTACATACATTACTGATCCTGAGTTACCTCCTGTATTATACTCCAGAGCTGCACTCACTATTCTGCTGGTGCAGTCACTGTGTACATACATTACATTACTGATCTTGAGTTACCCCCTGTATTATACTCCAGAGCTGCACTCACTATTCTGCTGGTGCAGTCACTGTGTACATGCAGTGGCCGTTTCTTCCTGACAATGATTGCAATCACAAATTCTTTATTATCTTCATTTAAAGATAAAAAAGGGAGTGCACAAAAGTATTGGCGCCGTGTGAATAATCCTGCGCTGCTTCTGTAATTTGTGTAATAACAGCGCCTGTAACTTACCTGTGGCACCTAACAGGGGCTCGCAATAACTAAATAGTGAAGTAGATCCCTCTGTGTATAATGACTCGATATAATATATAATACACAGATGAAATGGATCCCTCACTATCTCTGGTGGTCTGCAGCTCGGGGGTCAGTCACTATCTCTGGTGGTCTGCAGCTCGGGGCTCGGTCACTATCTCTGGTGGTCTGCAGCTCGGGGGTCGGTCACTATCTCTGGTGGTCTGCAGCTCGGGGGTCGGTCACTATCTCTGGTGGTCTGCAGCTCGGGGGTCGGTCACTATCTCTGGTGGTCTGCAGCTCGGGGGTCAGTCACTATCTCTGGTGGTCTGCAGCTCGGGGGTCAGGCACTATCTCTGGTGGTCTGCAGCTTGGGGGTCGGTCACTATCTCTGGTGCTCTGCAGCTCGGGGGTCAGGCACTATCTCTGGTGGTCTGCAGCTTGGGGGTCAGTCACTATCTCTGGTGGTCTGCAGCTCGGGGGTCAGTCACTATCTCTGGTGGTCTGCAGCTCGGGGCTCGGTCACTATCTCTGGTGGTCTGCAGCTCGGGGGTCGGTCACTATCTCTGGTGGTCTGCAGCTCGGGGGTCGGTCACTATCTCTGGTGGTCTGCAGCTCGGGGGTCGGTCACTATCTCTGGTGGTCTGCAGCTCGGGGGTCAGTCACTATCTCTGGTGGTCTGCAGCTTGGGGGTCAGGCACTATCTCTGGTGGTCTGCAGCTCGGGGGTCAGGCACTATCTCTGGTGGTCTGCAGCTCGGGGCTCAGTCACTATCTCTGGTGGTCTGCAGCTCGGGGGTCGGTCACTATCTCTGGTGGTCTGCAGCTCGGGGGTCGGTCACTATCTCTGATGGT
Source organism: Anomaloglossus baeobatrachus (assembly GCF_048569485.1). Taxonomy (NCBI): domain Eukaryota; kingdom Metazoa; phylum Chordata; class Amphibia; order Anura; family Aromobatidae; genus Anomaloglossus; species Anomaloglossus baeobatrachus. The sequence goes on along the minus strand of NC_134364.1, from coordinate 540,553 downwards.
CTGCAGCTCGGGGGTCAGGCACTATCTCTGGTGGTCTGCAGCTCGGGGGGTCAGTCACTATCTCTGGTGGTCTGCAGCTCGGGGGTCAGGCACTATCTCTGGTGGTCTGCAGCTTGGGGGTCAGTCACTATCTCTGGTGGTCTGCAGCTCGGGGGTCAGGCACTATCTCTGGTGGTCTGCAGCTCGGGGGTCGGTCACTATCTCTGGTGCTCTGCAGCTCGGGGGTCGGTCACTATCTCTGGTGGTCTGCAGCTTGGGGGTCGGTCACTATCTCTGGTGGTCTGCAGCTCGGGGGTCAGTCACTATCTCTGGTGGTCTGCAGCTCGGGGGTCAGGCACTATCTCTGGTGGTCTGCAGCTCGGGGGTCGGTCACTATATCTGGTGGTCTGCAGCTCGGGGGTCGGTCACTATCTCTGATGGTCTGCAGCTCGGGGGTCAGTCACTATCTCTGGTGGTCTGCAGCTCGGGGGTCAGTCACTATCTCTGGTGGTCTGCAGCTCGGGGGTCGGTCACTATCTCAGGTGGTCTGCAGCTCGGGGTCAGGCACTATCTCTGGTGGTCTGCAGCTCGGGGGTCAGGCACTATCTCTGGTGGTCTGCAGCTCGGGGCTCAGTCACTATCTCTGGTGGTCTGCAGCTCGGGGGTCGGTCACTATCTCTGGTGGTCTGCAGCTCGGGGGTCGGTCACTATCTCTGGTGGTCTGCAGCTCGGGGGTCAGACACTATCTCTGGTGGTCTGCAGCTCGGGGCTCAGACACTATCTCTGGTGGTCTCCAGCTCGGGGGTCGGTCACTATCTCTGGTGGTCTGCAGCTCGGGGGTCAGGCACTATCTCTGGTGGTCTGCAGCTCGGGGGGTCAGTCACTATCTCTGGTGGTCTGCAGCTCGGGGGTCAGGCACTATCTCTGGTGGTCTGCAGCTTGGGGGTCAGTCACTATCTCTGGTGGTCTGCAGCTCGGGGGTCAGGCACTATCTCTGGTGGTCTGCAGCTCGGGGGTCGGTCACTATCTCTGGTGCTCTGCAGCTCGGGGGTCAGGCACTATCTCTGGTGGTCTGCAGCTTGGGGGTCGGTCACTATCTCTGGTGGTCTGCAGCTCGGGGGTCAGTCACTATCTCTGGTGGTCTGCAGCTCGGGGGTCAGGCACTATCTCTGGTGGTCTGCAGCTCGGGGGTCGGTCACTATCTCTGGTGGTCTGCAGCTCGGGGGTCGGTCACTATCTCTGATGGTCTGCAGCTCGGGGGTCAGTCACTATCTCTGGTGGTCTGCAGCTCGGGGGTCAGTCACTATCTCTGGTGGTCTGCAGCTCGGGGGTCGGTCACTATCTCAGGTGGTCTGCAGCTCGGGGTCAGGCACTATCTCTGGTGGTCTGCAGCTCGGGGGTCAGGCACTATCTCTGGTGGTCTGCAGCTCGGGGCTCAGTCACTATCTCTGGTGGTCTGCAGCTCGGGGGTCGGTCACTATCTCTGGTGGTCTGCAGCTCGGGGGTCGGTCACTATCTCTGGTGGTCTGCAGCTCGGGGGTCAGACACTATCTCTGGTGGTCTGCAGCTCGGGGCTCAGACACTATCTCTGGTGGTCTCCAGCTCGGGGGTCGGTCACTATCTCTGGTGGTCTGCAGCTCGGGGGTCAGGCACTATCTCTGGTGGTCTGCAGCTCGAGGGTCAGTCACTATCTCTGGTGGTCTGCAGCTCGGGGCTCAGACACTATCTCTGGTGGTCTCCAGCTCGGGGGTCGGTCACTATCTCTGGTGGTCTGCAGCTCGGGGCTCAGACACTATCTCTGGTGGTCTGCAGCTCGGGGGTCGGTCACTATCTCTGGTGGTCTGCAGCTCGGGGGTCAGACACTATCTCTGGTGGTCTGCAGCTCGGGGGTCGGTCACTATCTCTGGTGGTCTGCAGCTCGGGGGTCAGACACTATCTCTGGTGGTCTGCAGCTCGGGGCTCGGTCACTATCTCTGGTGGTCTGCAGCTCGGGGGTCGGTCACTATCTCTGGTGGTCTGCAGCTCGGGGCTCAGACACTATCTCTGGTGGTCTGCAGCTCGGGGGTCGGTCACTATCTCTGGTGGTCTGCAGCTCGGGGGTCAGACACTATCTCTGGTGGTCTGCAGCTCGGGGCTCGGTCACTATCTCTGGTGGTCTGCAGCTCGGGGGTCGGTCACTATCTCTGGTGGTCTGCAGCTCGGGGGTCGGTCACTATCGCTGGTACATTGCAGTTCTGGGGTTCACACCCCACCTAGAAATGAGTGATTAGTCTGTAGGGTCTCCTGGCATCGGGGGCTTCTATTTTCCTCCCACACTACGAAGAAATAGGCACAAAAACTGTAGGTTATGAGACAAGAATCAGACATGTGTCGCGTGGGCGCTCAGTGCTGTGCGGGGGTCCAGGTGTTACCCATCAGTGACATTGGCTGTACGGGGTCCGCAGGCTCCCATTGCCCCCCACGTACTGAGAAGACCTCACTGTGTATCAAATATTTAATTCAGGGAAGATTTATTGCCAGAAGTAAATACATATTGGTATTGCCAAAGTAAAAGTAGACTGGGGGATCTGGCACATCTGCCCCCCCCAGATCAGCCCACATCTGTCCCCCCAGATCAGCCCACATCTGTCCCCCAGATCAGCCCACATCTGTCCCCCAGATCAGCCCACATCTGTCCCCCCAGATCAGCCCACATCTGTCCCCCCAGATCAGCCCACATCTGTCCCCCCAGATCAGCCCACATCTGTCCCCCCAGATCAGCCCACATCTGTCCCCCAGATCAGCCCACATCTGTCCCCCCAGATCAGCCCACATCTGTCCCCCCAGATCAGCCCACATCTACCCCCCCCCCGATCAGCCCACATCTGCCCCCCCAGATCAGCCCACATCTGTCCCCCAGATCAGCCCACATCTGTCCCCCAGATCAGCCCACATCTGTTCCCCCAGATCAGCCCACATCTGTCCCCCCAGATCAGCCCACATCTACCCCCCCCCAGATCAGCCCACATCTGTCCCCCCAGATCAGCCCACATCTACCCCCCCCCAGATCAGCCCACATCTGCCCCCCCAGATCAGCCCACATCTGTCCCCCAGATCAGCCCACATCTGTCCCCCCAGATCAGCCCACATCTGTCCCCCCAGATCAGCCCACATCTGCCCCCCCAGATCAGCCCACATCTGTCCCCCCAGATCAGCCCACATCTGTCCCCCCAGATCAGCCCACATCTGTCCCCCCAGATCAGCCCACATCTGCCCCCCCAGATCAGCCCACATCTGCCCCCCCAGATCAGCCCACATCTGCCCCCCCAGATCAGCCCACATCTGTCCCCCAGATCAGCCCACATCTGTCCCCCCAGATCAGCACACATCTGTCCCCCCAGATCAGCCCACATCTACCCCCCCCAGATCAGCCCACATCTACCCCCCCCAGATCAGCCCACATCTGTCCCCCCAGATCAGCCCACATCTGTCCCCCAGATCAGCCCACATCTGTCCCCCAGATCAGCCCACATCTGTTCCCCCAGATCAGCCCACATCTGTCCCCCCAGATCAGCCCACATCTACCCCCCCCAGATCAGCCCACATCTGCCCCCCCAGATCAGCCCACATCTGTCCCCCAGATCAGCCCACATCTGTCCCCCCAGATCAGCCCACATCTGTCCCCCCAGATCAGCCCACATCTGCCCCCCCAGATCAGCCCACATCTGTCCCCCCAGATCAGCCCACATCTGTCCCCCCAGATCAGCCCACATCTGCCCCCCCAGATCAGCCCACATCTGCCCCCCCAGATCAGCCCACATCTGCCCCCCCAGATCAGCCCACATCTGCCCCCCCAGATCAGCCCACATCTGTCCCCCAGATCAGCCCACATCTGTCCCCCCAGATCAGCCCACATCTGTCCCCCCAGATCAGCCCACATCTACCCCCCCCAGATCAGCCCACATCTACCCCCCCAGATCAGCCCACATCTGTCCCCCCAGATCAGCCCACATCTGCCCCCCCAGATCAGCCCACATCTGTCCCCCCAGATCAGCCCACATCTGTCCCCCCAGATCAGCCCACATCTGCCCCCCCAGATCAGCCCACATCTGCCCCCCCAGATCAGCCCACATCTGCCCCCCCAGATCAGCCCACATCTGTCCCCCCAGATCAGCCCACATCTGTCCCCCCAGAGGAGAGGAGAACATGATGATAACATCCATCCTCTTATCCTCTTAGATTTATCCTCATAACAATCCTCTCAGGTCTATCTTCTCACATCTCTCCTCTCAGGTCTCTCCTCTCGTGTCTATTCTCCCAGGCCTATCCTCTCACATCTATCCTCTCAGTTCTGTCCTCCCACATCTATCTCCTCAGGGCTATCCTCTCACATCTATCCTCTCGTATCTATCCTCTCAGGTCTATCCTCTCAGGACTATCCCCTCACGCCTATCCTCTCAACTCTATCCTCTCAGGTCTATCCTCTCAAATATACCCTTTCAAATCTATTTTCTCACATCTATCATCTCACATCTATCCTCTCAGGTCTATTCTCTCACATCTATGCTCTTGTATTTATCCTCTTTCATATATCTTCTCACATTTATCCTCTCAGGTCTTTCCTCTCACATTTATCCTCTGGGATCCCGCCAGCTGCCAGGAGCCTCAGACTAGACTGAGTAGCCAGCAGATGGGTCCCTGGATAGACTTCCAGGTCTATCCTCTCACATATATCCTCTCAGCTCTATCCTCTTAGGTCTATCCTCTCACATCCATCCTCTCAGGTGTATCCTCTCACATTTCACATATATCCTATTGTATCTATCCTCTCAGGTCTATGCTCTTTTATCTATCCTCTTAAGTCTATCCTTTCAGGTCTATCCTCTCACCTCTATGCTTTTGTATCTATTCTCTCAGATCTATTATCTCACTTCTATCCCCTCAGGTCTATCCTCTCACATCTCTCCTCTCACATTTCACCTCTCGTTCCTATTGTATCTATCCTCTCACGTCTATGCTCTTGTAGCTATCCTCTCAAGTCTATGCTCTTAGGTGTACCCTCTCAGGTCTATCCTCTCATGTCTATCCTTTTAGGTCTATTCTCTTACAGCTATCCTCTTGTATCTATCCTCTTCATGTCTATGCTCTCAGGTCTATCCTCTCACATTTATCCTCTGAGGTCTATCCTCTCATATCCATCATTCAGTTAGCCCATTTCTTGATCATCTAAACATCTACCATCTGCATAAGAGATAGCTCAAGTCCCTACATAGGGAGCAATGAGAGCGTTGTGGATTGCTCGTCGGTGGCCATTAGCGGCTCGTCGGTGGGTAGGAGACAATCCCCCGGGCAGATCTTGCCGCAGACTTTCTGGCCACCAGCCGCCACTGATTGGTCGCCCATTTCTCACAGCTGGATAAAAAGCTGAGGAGGAGCCGGAGACCGGAGCATTCCGGGAATGATGACCGGGAGACAGGGGCCCCCCGCCGTGCCGAGGACCACGGGCTTTGGGATACAGGAGATATTGGGACTCAACAAAGACCCCCCGACTCCTCCAAGAGGCCACCTTCACCCTCTGCCTCCAGGCGCCCACCTGCTGGCTGCCCGCTCCAGTCTGGGGCTCCTGGCAGCGGGCGGCATCCCCAGCTTTTACACTCAGCCTGCTCTCTTGCTTGGGGAGCATCAGGGGGTGAGGGGGCAGCTGGTGGGCAGGAGCCCCGAGGAGGATAGCCGCACCTGCAGCTCAGGTGAGAGACAGCAGAAGACGCAGCTGCCGGGGGGAGACACAGCACGAGCGCAGACGATCGTCCAGCAACTGCCCGACAATGCAGCCAGGGGCGACGGCTGACATTAGATACATATATATATATATATACCACCCAGGGGATAAAATCTCAGTATAATACCCATATATATATATACCACCCAGGAGACATTGTGTGTGTGTGTATATATATATACCACCCAGGGGATAAAATCTCAGTATAATACCCATATATATATATACCACCCAGGAGACATTGTGTGTGTGTGTATATATATATATACCACCCAGGGGATAAAATCTCAGTATAATACCCATATATATATACCACCCAGGGGATAAAATCTCAGTATAATACCCATATATATATATACCACCCAGGAGACATTGTGTGTGTGTGTATATATATATACCACCCAGGGGATAAAATCTCAGTATAATACCCATATATATATATATGCCACCCAGGAGACATTGTGTGTGTGTGTATATATATATACCACCCAGGGGATAAAATCTCAGTATAATACCCATATATATATATACCACCCAGGGGATAAAATCTCAGTATAATACCCATATATATATATACCACCCAGGGGATAAAATCTCAGTATAATACCCATATATATATATACCACCCAGGGGATAAAATCTCAGTATAATACCCATATATATATACCACCCAGGGGATAAAATCTCAGTATAATACCCATATATATATATACCACCCAGGAGACATTGTGTGTGTGTGTATATATATATACCACCCAGGGGATAAAATCTCAGTATAATACCCATATATATATATACCACCCAGGGGATAAAATCTCAGTATAATACCCATATATATATATACCACCCAGGAGACATTGTGTGTGTGTGTATATATATATATACATATACATACATACATATATATATATATATATATATACCACCCAGGGGATGAAATCTCAGTATAATACCCATATATATATATATACCACCCAGGAGACATATATATATATATATATATATATATATATATATATATATATATATATATACACACACACACACACATTATAACCACCCAGATAGATATATACAGATAGATATATAAAGATAAATATATACAGATATATACAGATAGATATATACAGATAAATATATACAGATATATACAGATAAATATATACAGATATATACAGATAGATATATACAGATATATACAGATATATACAGATAAATATATACAGATATATACAGATATATACAGATAGATATATACAGATAAATATATACAGATATATACAGATAGCTATATACAGATATATACAGATAGATATATACAGATAAATATATACAGATATATACAGATAAATATATACAGATAGATATATACAGATAGATATATACAGATATATACAGATAGATATATACACAGATAAATATATACAGATAGATATATACACAGATAAATATATACAGATATATACAGATAGCTATATACAGATATATACAGATAGCTATATACAGATAAATATATACAGATATATACAGATAAATATATACAGATAGATATATACAGATAGATATATACAGATATATACAGATAGATATATACAGATATATACAGATAGATATATACACAGATAAATATATACAGATAGATATATACACAGATAAATATATACAGATATATACAGATAGCTATATACAGATATATACAGATAGCTATATACAGATAAATATATACAGATATATACAGATAAATATATACAGATAGATATATACAGATAGATATATACAGATATATACAGATAGATATATACACAGATAAATATATACAGATAGATATATACAGATAAATATATACAGATATATACAGATAGATATATACACAGATAAATATATACAGATAGATATATAATAATAATTTTATTCATTTATATAGCGGTATTAATTCCGCAGCGCTTTACAAACATTGGCAACACTGTCCCCATTAGGGCTCACAATCTAGAGTCCCTATCTGTATGTCTTTGGAGTGTGGGAGGAAACCGGAGAAAACCCACGCAAACACGGGGAGAACATACAAACTCCTCGCAGATGGTGTCCTTGGTGGGATTTGAACCCAGGACCCGAGCGCTGCAAGACTGCAGTGCTAACCACTGAGCCACCACAAGACTGCAGTGCTAACCACTGAGCCACCGTGCCGCTATACAGATAGATATATTCAGATATATACAGATAAATATATACAGATATATACAGATAGCTATATACAGATATATACAGATAGCTATATATAGATATATACAGATATATACAGATAAATATATACAGATATATACAGATAAATATATACAGATAGATATATACAGATATATACAGATAGATATATGCAGATAGATATATACAGATAGATATATACAGATAGATATATACAGATATATACAGATATATACAGATAGATATATGCAGATAGATATATACAGATAGATATATACAGATAGATATATACAGATATATACAGATAGATACAGATAGATATATACAGATAAATATATACAGATATATACAGATAGATACAGATAGATATATACAGATATATACAGATAAATATATACAGATAAATATATACAGATATATACAGATAGATACAGATAGATATATACAGATATATACAGATAGATATATACAGATAGATATATACAGATAAATATATACAGATAGATATATACAGATATATACAGATATATACAGATAGATATATACAGATATATACAGATATATACAGATATATACAGATAGATATATACAGATAGATATATACAGATAAATATATACAGATAGATATATACAGATATATACAGATAAATATATACAGATAGATATATACAGATAAATATATACAGATATATACAGATAGATATATACAGATAAATATATACAGATAGATATATACAGATATATACAGATAAATATATACAGATAGCTATATACAGATAAATATATACAGATAGATATATACAGATAAATATATACAGATATATACAGATAGATATATACAGATAGATATATACAGATATATACAGATAGATATATACAGATAGATATATACAGATAGATATATACAGATAGCTATATACAGATAAATATATACAGATAGATATATACAGATAAATATATACAGATAGATATATACAGATATATACAGATAAATATATACAGATAGCTATATACAGATAAATATATACAGATAGATATATACAGATAAATATATACAGATAGATATATACAGATATATACAGATAAATATATACAGATATATACAGATAAATATATACAGATAGATATATACAGATAAATATATACAGATAGATATATACAGATATATACAGATAGATATATACAGATATATACAGATAAATATATACAGATAAACATATACAGATATATACAGATAAATATATACAGCTATATACAGATAAATATATACAGATAAATATATACAGATAAATATACAGATAAATATATACAGATAGATATATACAGATAAATATATACAGATATATACAGATAGATACAGATAGATATATACAGATAAATATATACAGATATATACAGACAGATACAGATAGATATATACAGATAAATATATACAGATATATACAGATAGATACAGATAGATATATACAGATAAATATATACAGATATATACAGACAGATACAGATAGATATATACAGATAAATATATACAGATATATACAGATAGATACAGATAGATATATACAGATAAATATATACAGATATATACAGATAAATATATACAGATATATACAGATAGATACAGATAGATATATACAGATAAATATATACAGATATATACAGACAGATACAGATAGATATATACAGATAGATATATACAGATATATACAGATAGATACAGATAGATATATACAGATAAATATATACAGATATATACAGACAGATACAGATAGATATATACAGATAAATATATACAGATATATACAGATAGATACAGATAGATATATACAGATAAATATATACAGATATATACAGATAGATATATACAGATATATACAGATAGATATATACAGATAGATACAGATAGATATATACAGATAGATATATACAGATAGATATATACAGATATATACAGATATATACAGATAGATATATACAGATAGATACAGATAGATATATACAGATATATACAGATAGATATATACAGATAGATATATACAGATAAATATATACAGATATATACAGATATATACAGATAGATATATACAGATATATACAGATATATACAGGTAAATATATACAGATATATACAGATATATACAGATAGATATATACAGATATATACAGATATATACAGATAAATATATACAGATATATACAGATATATACAGATAGATATATACAGATATATAAAGATAGATACAGATAGATATATACAGATAGATATATACAGATATATACAGATAGATACAGATAGATATATACAGATAAATATATACAGATATATACAGATAGATACAGATAGATATATACAGATATATACAGATAGATATATACAGATATATACAGATAGATATATACAGATAGATACAGATAGATATATACAGATATATACAGATAGATATATACAGATAGATATATACAGATAGATATATACAGATATATACAGATATATACAGATAGATATATACAGATATATACAGATATATACAGGTAAATATATACAGATATATACAGATATATACAGATAGATATATACAGATATATACAGATATATACAGATAAATATATACAGATATATACAGATAAATATATACAGATAAACATATACAGATATATACAGATAAATATATACAGCTATATACAGATAAATATATACAGATAAATATATACAGATAAATATACAGATATATACAGATAGATATATACAGATATATACAGATAGATACAGATAGATATATACAGATATATACAGATAAATATATACAGATAAACATATACAGATATATACAGATAAATATATACAGCTATATACAGATAAATATATACAGCTATATACAGATAAATATATACAGCTATATACAGATAAATATATACAGATAAATATATACAGATAAATATACAGATATATACAGATAGATATATACAGATAGATATATACAGATAAATATATACAGATAAATATATACAGATAAATATACAGATATATACAGATAGATATATACAGATAGATATATACAGATATATACAGATAGATATATACAGATATATACAGATAGATATATACAGATAGATATATACAAATATATATATACAGATAGATATATACAGATAGATATATACAGATAAATATATACAGATAAATATATACAGATAAATATATACAGATAGATATATACAGATAAATATATACAGATAGCTATATACAGATAGATATATACAGATATATACAGATAGATATATACAGATAGATATATACAGATAAATATATACAGATAGATATATACAGATAGATATATACAGATAGATATATACAGATATATACAGATAGATATATACAGATAGATATATACAGATAAATATATACAGATAGATATATACAGATAAATATATACAGATAGATATATACAGATATATATATACAGATAAATATATACAAATATATACAGATAGATATATACAGATAGATATATACAAATATATACAGATAAATATATACACAGATATATACAGATATATATATACAGATATATACAGATATATACAGATAAATATATACACAGATATATACAGATATATACAGATATATACAGATAAATATATACACAGATATATACAGATAAATATATACAGATATATACAGATAAATATATACAGATATATATAGATAGATATATACAGATATATACAGATATATACAGATATATACAGATAAATATATACAGATATATACAGATAAATATATACAGATATATATAGATAGATATATACAGATATATACAGATAAATATATACAGATAAATATATACAGATATATACAGATAGATATATACAGATAGATATATACAGATAAATATATACAGATAAATATATACAGATAGATATATACAGATATATACAGATAGATATATACAGATAAATATATACAGATAAATATATACAGATATATACAGATAAATATATACAGATAAATATATACAGATATATACAGATAGATATATGCAGATAAATATATACAGATAGATATATGCAGATAAATATATACAGATAAATATATACAGATAGATATATACAGATAAATATATACAGATAAATATATACAGATAGATATATACAGATAAATATATACAGATAGATATATACAGATAAATATATACAGATAGATATATACAGATAAATATATACAGATAGATATATACAGATAGATATATACAGATATATACAGATATATACAGATAAATATATACAGATAAATATATACAGATAGATATATACAGATATATACAGATAGATATATACAGATAAATATAGACAGATAAATATATACAGATAGATAAATACAGATATATACAGATATATACAGATATATACAGATAAATATATACAGATAGATATATACAGATATATACAGATAAATATATACAGATATATACAGATATATACAGATATATACAGATAAATATATACAGATAAATATATACAGATAGATATATACAGATATATACAGATATATACAGATAAATATATACAGATAAATATATACAGATAAATATATACAGATAGATATATACAGATATATACAGATAAATATATACAGATATATACAGATATATACAGATAGATATATACAGATATATACAGATATATACAGATAAATATATACAGATAAATATATACAGATAGATATATACAGATAAATATATACAGATAAATATATACAGATAAATATATACAGATAGATATATACAGATAGATATATACAGATAAATATAGACAGATAAATATATACAGATAGATATATACAGATAGATATATACAGATAAATATAGACAGATAAATATATACAGATAAATATATACAGATAGATATATACAGATAAATATATACAGATAAATATATACAGATAGATATATACAGATAGATATATACAGATGAATATATACAGATAAATATATACAGATAGATATATACAGATAGATATATACAGATAGATATATACAGATAAATATATACAGATAGATATATACAGATAAATATATACAGATAGATATATACAGATAAATATATACAGATAAATATATACAGATAAATATATACAGATAGATATATACAGATAGATATATACAGATAAATATATACAGATAAATATATACAGATAAATATATACAGATAAATATATACAGATAGATATATACAGATAGATATATACAGATAGATATATACAGATAAATATATACAGATAGATATATACAGATAGATATATACAGATAAATATATACAGATAAATATATACAGATAAATATATACAGATAGATATATACAGATAAATATATACAGATAGATATATACAGATAAATATATACAGATAAATATATACAGATAAATATATACAGATAGATATATACAGATAGATATATACAGATAGATATATACAGATAAATATATACAGATAAATATATACAGATAAATATATACAGATAGATATATACAGATAGATATATACAGATAAATATATACAGATAGATATATACAGATAGATATATACAGATATATATATACACAGATAAATATATACAGATAAATATATACAGATATATATATATATATACAGATAGATATAGACAGATAAATATATACAGATAAAAATATACAGATAGATATATACAGATAAATATATACAGATAAATATATACAGATATATACAGATAAATATATACAGATAAATATAGACAGATAAATATATACAGATAAAAATATACAGATAGATATATACAGATAAATATATACAGATAGATATATACAGATAGATATAGACAGATAAATATATACAGATAAATATATACAGATAAATATATACAGATAGATATATACAGATAAATATATACAGATAGATATATACAGATATATACAGATATATACAGATATATACAGATATATACAGATAAATATATACAGATAGATATATACAGATATATACAGATAGATATATACAGATAAATATATACAGATAAATATATACAGATATATACAGATATATACAGATAAATATATACAGATAGATATATACAGATATATACAGATAGATATATACAGATATATACACATAGATATATACAGATATATACAGATATATACAGATATATACAGATATATACAGATAGATATATGCAGATAGATATATACAGATAAATATATACAGATATATACAGATATATACAGATAAATATATACAGATAGATATATACAGATATATACAGATAGATATATACAGATAAATATATACAGATAGATATATACAGATAGATATATACAGATAGATATATACAGATAGATATATACAGATAGATATATACAGATATATACAGTTAAATATATACAGATAGATATATACAGATATATACAGATAAATATATACAGATAGATATATACAGATATATACAGATAGATATATACAGATAAATATATACAGATAGATATATACAGATAGATATATACAGATAGATATATACAGATATATACAGATAAATATATACAGATAGATATATACAGATATATACAGATAGATATATACAGATAGATATATACAGATAGATATATACAGATATATACAGATAAATATATACAGATAGATATATACAGATATATACAGATAGATATATACAGATAAATATATACAGATAGATATATACAGATAGATATATACAGATAGATATATACAGATAGATATATACAGATAGATATATACAGATAAATATATACAGATAGATATATACAGATAGATATATACAGATAGATATATACAGATATATACAGATAAATATATACAGATAGATATATACAGATATATACAGATAGATATATACAGATAGATATATACAGATAGATATATACAGATATATACAGATAAATATATACAGATAGATATATACAGATATATACAGATAGATATATACAGATAAATATATACAGATAGATATATACAGATAGATATATACAGATAGATATATACAGATAGATATATACAGATAGATATATACAGATATATACAGTTAAATATATACAGATAGATATATACAGATACAGATAGATATACACAAATATTAGAAGCCAACACTATTAAACCCCCGTAAGCCCCATAGACAGGCCGTGTGGTCGGTGGTGAATTCCCCCATAGACGGGACGTGTGGTCGGTGGTGAACGGCTGATCGGGGTCTTCCTCACTGTTACTTTTCTTGTTTTCTTTGTTGCTGGTGTTTGTTTTCTGAGGGGTTTTGGGGGTCTCTATAATTTTGCTGCTGTTTTCTTTGCATTTCATTTTCTGATCTCTTTGTTGCTTCACATTTCATTATATGTCCCTCTCTGACCTCCCGGCTTCTGGGTCATTATATGTCCCTCTCTGACCTCCCGACTTCTGGGTCATTATATGTCCCTCTCTGACCTCCCGGCTTCTGGGTCATTATATGTCCCTCTCTGACCTCCCGGCTTCTGGGTCATTATATGTCCCTCTCTGACCTCCCGGCTTCTGGGTCATTATATGCCCCTCTCTGACCTCCCGGCTTCTGGGTCATTATATGTCCCTCTCTGACCTCCCGGCTTCTGGGTCATTATATGTCCCTCTCTGACCTCCCGGCTTCTGGGTCATTATATGTCCCTCTCTGACCTCCCGGCTTCTGGGTCATTATATGTCCCTCTCTGACCTCCCGGCTTCTGGTTCATTATATGTCCCTCTCTGACCTCCCGGGTTCTGGGTCATTATATGTCCATCTCTGACCTCCCGGGTTCTGGGTCATTATATGTCCCTCTCTGACCTCCCGGCTTCTGGTTCATTATATGCCCCTCTCTGACCTCCCGGGTTCTGGGTCATTATATGTCCCTCTCTGACCTCCCGGCTTCTGGGTCATTATATGTCCCTCTCTGACCTCCCGGCTTCTGGGTCATTATATGTCCCTCTCTGACCTCCCAACTTCTGGGTCATTATATGTCCCTCTCTGACCTCCCGGCTTCTGGGTCATTATATGTCCCTCTCTGACCTCCCGACTTCTGGGTCATTATATGTCCCTCTCTGACCTCCCGGCTTCTGGGTCATTATATGTCCCTCTCTGACCTCCCGACTTCTGGGTCATTATATGTCCCTCTCTGACCTCCCGGCTTCTGGGTCATTATATGTCCCTCTCTGACCTCCCGGCTTCTGGGTCATTATATGTCCCTCTCTGACCTCCCGGCTTCTGGGTCATTATATGTCCCTCTCTGACCTCCCGGCTTCTGGGTCATTATATGTCCCTCTCTGACCTCCCGGCTTCTGGGTCATTATATGTCCCTCTCTGACCTCCCGGCTTCTGGGTCATTATATGCCCCTCTCTGACCTCCCGGCTTCTGGGTCATTATATGTCCCTCTCTGACCTCCCGGCTTCTGGGTCATTATATGCCCCTCTCTGACCTCCCGGCTTCTGGTTCATTATATGCCCCTCTCTGACCTCCCGGCTTCTGGGTCATTATATGTCCCTCTCTGACCTCCCGGCTTCTGGGTCATTATATGCCCCTCTCTGACCTCCCGGCTTCTGGGTCATTATATGTCCCTCTCTGACCTCCCGGCTTCTGGGTCATTATATGTCCCTCTCTGACCTCCCGGCTTCTGGGTCATTATATGTCCCTCTCTGACCTCCCGGGTTCTGGGTCATTATATGTCCCTCTCTGACCTCCCGGCTTCTGTTCTTTCTTTTATCAAGCGTTTGTTTTATTTGTGCATGTAATTATCTGTAATTAATAAAAATTAAAATATATTGATGTAGATATTATATACATATTATACACATATACATTGCTGCATTCATTCTTCTTTTGGGAATGATTTCTTACTTCTTAAACTTCCCTGATAATGACACAATCTACACAATCCTGACAGTGACAATATATCACAATCCTGACAGTGAGGACAGTTTCTCACGATGAAACGATAGAATATTCTCCTGACTATATTCTCCTGGCTATATACTCCTGGCTATATACTCCTGCCTATATTCTCCTGGCTATATTCTCCTGGCTATATTCTCCTGGCTATATTCTCCTGACTATATTCTCCTGGCTATATACTCCTGCCTATATTCTCCTGCCTATATTCTCCTGGCTATATTCTCCTGGCTATATTCTCCTGGCTATATTCTCCTGGCTATATTCTCCTGGCTATATTCTCCTGGCTATATTCTCCTGACTATATTCTCTTGGCTATATTCTCCTGGCTATATTCTCCTGGCTATATTCTCCTGGCTATATTCTCCTGGCTATATTCTCTTGGCTATATTCTCCTGGCTATATTCTCCTGGCTATATTCTCCTGCCTATATTCTCCTGGCTATATTCTCCTGGCTATATTCTCCTGGCTATATTCTCCTGCCTATATTCTCCTGGCTATATTCTCCTGGCTATATTCTCCTGGCTATATTCTCCTGACTATATTCTCCAGGCTATATTCTCCTGGCTATATTCTCCTGGCTATATTCTCCTGGCTATATTCTCCTGACTATATTTCTGACTATATTCTCCTGGCTATATTCTCCTGGCTATATTCTCCTGGCTATATTCTCCTGCCTATATTCTCCTGACTATATTTCTGACTATATTCTCCTGGCTATATTCTCCTGGCTATATTCTCCTGGCTATATTCTCCTGGCTATATTCTCCTGGCTATATTCTCCTGGCTATATTCTCCTGGCTATATTCTCCTGGCTATATTCTCCTGGCTATATACTCCTGCCTATATTCTCCTGGCTATATTCTCCTGGCTATATACTCCTGCCTATATTCTCCTGGCTATATTCTCCTGGCTATATTCTCCTGGCTATATTCTCCTGGCTATATTCTCCTGGCTATATTCTCCTGGCTATATGTCCCTCTCTGACCTCCCGGCTTCTGGGTCATTATATGTCCCTCTCTGACCTCCCGGGTTCTGGGTCATTATATGTCCCTCTCTGACCTCCCGGCTTCTGTTCTTTCTTTTATCAAGCGTTTGTTTTATTTGTGCATGTAATTATCTGTAATTAATAAAAATTAAAATATATTGATGTAGATATTATATACATATTATACACATATACATTGCTGCATTCATTTTTCTTTTGGGAATGATTTCTTACTTCTTAAACTTCCCTGATAATGACACAATCTACACAATCCTGACAGTGACAATATATCACAATCCTGACAGTGAGGACAGTTTCTCACGATGAAACGATAGAATATTCTCCTGACTATATTCTCCTGGCTATATTCTCCTGGCTATATTCTCCTGGCTATATTCTCCTGGCTATATTCTCCTGGCTATATTCTCCTGGCTATATACTCCTGCCTATATTCTCCTGGCTATATTCTCCTGGCTATATTCTCCTGGCTATATTCTCCTGCCTATATTCTCCTGGCTATATTCTCCTGGCTATATTCTCCTGGCTATATTCTCCTGACTATATTCTCCAGGCTATATTCTCCTGGCTATATTCTCCTGGCTATATTCTCCTGGCTATATTCTCCTGACTATATTTCTGACTATATTCTCCTGGCTATATTCTCCTGGCTATATTCTCCTGGCTATATTCTCCTGGCTATATTCTCCTGGCTATATTCTCCTGGCTATATTCTCCTGGCTATATTCTCTTGGCTATATTCTCCTGGCTATATTCTCCTGCCTATATTCTCCTGACTATATTTCTGACTATATTCTCCTGGCTATATTCTCCTGGCTATATTCTCCTGGCTATATTCTCCTGGCTATATTCTCCTGGCTATATTCTCCTGGCTATATTCTCCTGGCTATATTCTCCTGGCTATATTCTCCTGGCTATATTCTCCTGGCTATATTCTCCTGGCTATATTCTCCTGGCTATATACTCCTGCCTATATTCTCCTGGCTATATTCTCCTGGCTATATACTCCTGCCTATATTCTCCTGGCTATATTCTCCTGGCTATATTCTCCTGGCTATATTCTCCTGGCTATATTCTCCTGGCTATATACTCCTGCCTATATTCTCCTGGCTATATACTCCTGGCTATATTCTCCTGGCTATATTCTCCTGGCTATATTCTCCTGGCTATATTCTCCTGGCTATATTCTCCTGGCTATATTCTCCTGACTATATTTCTGACTCTATTCTCCTGGCTATATTCTCCTGCCTATATTCTCCTGCCTATATTCTCCTGCCTATATTCTCCTGGCTATATTCTCCTGGCTATATGCTCCTGGCTATATTCTCCTGACTATATTCTCCTGCCTATATTCTCCTGACTATATTCTCCTGACTATATTCTCCTGACTGTATTCTCCTGACTATATTCTCCTGGCTATATTATCCTGGCTATATTCTCCTGACTGTATTCTCCTGGCTATATTCTCCTGGCTATATTCTCCTGACTATATTCTCCTGGCTATATTCTCCTGGCTATATTCTCCTGACTATATTCTCCTGCCTATATTCTCCTGGCTATATTCTCCAGGCTATATTCTCCTGGCTATATTCTACTGCCTATATTCTCCTGACTATATTCTCCTGGCTATATTCTCCTGGCTATATTCTCCTGGCTATATTCTCCTATCTATATTCTCCTGACTATATTCTCCTGGCTATATTCTCCTGGCTATATTCTCCTGGCTATATTCTCCTGGCTATATTCTCCTGGCTATATTCTCCTGGCTATATTCTCCTGGCTATATTCTCCTGGCTATATTCTCCTGGCTATATTCTCCTGGCTATATTCTCCTGCCTATATTCTCCTGCCTATATTCTACTGCCTTTATTCTCCTGCCTATATTCTCCTGGCTATATTCTCCTGACTATATTCTCCTGGCTATATTCTCCTGGTTATATTCTCCTGGCTATATTCTCCTGCCTATATTCTCCTGCCTATATTCTCCTGCCTATATTCTCCTGGCTATATTCTCCTGGCTATATTCTCCTGGCTATATTCTCCTGGCTATATTCTCCTGCCTATATTCTCCTGCCTATATTCTCCTGCCTATATTCTCCTGCCTATATTCTCCTGCCTATATTCTCCTGCCTATATTCTCCTGGCTATATTCTCCTGGCTATATTCTCCTGGCTATATTCTCCTGGCTATATTCTCCTGGCTATATTCTCCTGGCTATATTCTCCTGGCTATATTCTCCTGCCTATATTCTCCTGGCTATATTCTCCTGACTATATTCTCCTGCCTATATTCTCCTGACTATATTCTCCTGGCTATATTCTCCTGGCTATATTCTCCTGTCTATATTCTCCTGTCTATATTCTCCTGTCTATATTCTCCTGTCTATATTCTCCTGTCTATATTCTCCTGCCTATATTCTCCTGCCTATATTCTCCTGCCTATATTCTCCTGGCTATATTCTCCTGGCTATATTCTCCTGGCTATATTCTCCTGGCTATATTCTCCTGACTATATTCTCCTGACTATATTCTCCTGGCTATATTCTCCTGGCTATATTCTCCTGGCTATATTCTCCTGGCTATATTCTCCTGGCTATATTCTCCTGACTATATTCTCCTGACTATATTCTCCTGGCTATATTCTCCTGCCTATATTCTCCTGGCTATATTCTCCTGACTATATTCTCCTGGCTATATTCTCCTGACTATATTCTCCTGGCTATATTCTCCTGGCTATATTCTCCTGACTATATTCTCCTGGCTATATTCTCCTGGCTATATTCTCCTGCCTATATTCTCCTGGCTATATTCTCCTGGCTATATTCTCCTGGCTATATTCTCCTGGCTATATTCTCCTGCCTGTATTCTCCTGGCTATATTCTCCTGGCTATATTCTCCTGGCTATATTCTCCTGGCTATATTCTCCTGCCTATATTCTCCTGGCTATATTCTCCTGGCTATATTCTCCTGGCTATATTCTCCTGGCTATATTCTCCTGGCTATATTCTCCTGCCTGTATTCTCCTGGCTGTATTCTCCTGGCTATATTCTCCTGGCTATATTCTCCTGGCTATATTCTCCTGGCTATATTCTCCTGCCTATATTCTCCTGGCTATATTCTCCTGCCTATATTCTCCTGGCTATATTCTCCTGGCTATATTCTCCTGCCTATATTCTCCTGGCTATATTCTCCTGGCTATATTCTCCTGGCTATATTCTCCTGGCTATATTCTCCTGCCTATATTCTCCTGGCTATATTCTCCTGCCTATATTCTCCTGGCTATATTCTCCTGGCTATATTCTCCTGGCTATATTCTCCTGGCTATATTCTCCTGACTATATTCTCCTGGCTATATTCTCCTGGCTATATTCTCCTGGCTATATTCTCCTGACTATATTCTCCTGGCTATATTCTCCTGGCTATATTCTCCTGGCTATATTCTCCTGACTATATTTCTGACTCTATTCTCCTGGCTATATTCTCCTGACTATATTCTCCTGGCTATATTCTCCTGCCTAAATTCTCCTGCCTATATTCTCCTGCCTATATTCTCCTGGCTATATTCTCCTGGCTATATGCTCCTGGCTATATTCTCCTGACTATATTCTCCTGCCTATATTCTACTGCCTATATTCTCCTGGCTATATTCTCCTATCTATATTCTCCTGACTATATTCTCCTGACTATATTCTCCTGGCTATATTCTCCTGGCTATATTTTCCTGGCTATATTCTCCTGGCTATATTCTCCTGGCTATATTCTCCTGGCTATATTCTCCTGGCTATATTCTCCTGGCTATATTCTCCTGCCTATATTCTCCTGCCTATATTCTACTGCCTTTATTCTCCTGCCTATATTCTCCTGGCTATATTCTCCTGACTATATTCTCCTGGCTATATTCTCCTGGCTATATTCTCCTGCCTATATTCTCCTGCCTATATTCTCCTGCCTATATTCTCCTGCCTATATTCTCCTGGCTATATTCTCCTGGCTATATTCTCCTGGCTATATTCTCCTGGCTATATTCTCCTGACTATATTCTCCTGACTATATTCTCCTGGCTATATTCTCCTGGCTATATTCTCCTGACTATATTCTCCTGGCTATATTCTCCTGGCTATATTCTCCTGGGTATATTCTCCTGCCTATATTCTCCTGCCTATATTCTCCTGCCTATATTCTCCTGCCTATATTCTCCTGCCTATATTCTCCTGGCTATATTCTCCTGGCTAGATTCTCCTGGCTAGATTCTCCTGGCTATATTCTCCTGGCTATATTCTCCTGGCTATATTCTCCTGGCTATATTCTCCTGGCTATATTCTCCTGACTATATTCTCCTGGCTATATTCTCCTGGGTATATTCTCCTGGCTATATTC
The DNA here is from genome assembly GCF_048569485.1 of Anomaloglossus baeobatrachus. Classification (NCBI taxonomy): domain Eukaryota; kingdom Metazoa; phylum Chordata; class Amphibia; order Anura; family Aromobatidae; genus Anomaloglossus; species Anomaloglossus baeobatrachus. Next base: position 518,289 of record NC_134364.1, on the reverse strand, counting down.
TCCTGGCTATATTCTCCTGGCTATATTCTCCTGGCTATATTCTCCTGGCTATATTCTCCTGGCTATATTCTCCTGGCTATATTCTCCTGACTATATTCTCCTGGCTATATTCTCCTGGCTATATTCTCCTGGCTATATTCTCCTGGCTATATTCTCCTGGCTATATTCTCCTGGCTATATTCTCCTGGCTATATTCTCCTGGCTATATACTCCTGCCTATATTCTCCTGGCTATATTCTCCTGGCTATATTCTCCTGACTATATTCTCCTGACTATATTCTCCTGGCTATATTTTCCTGACTATATTTTCCTGACTATATTCTCCTGCCTATATTCTCCTGGCTATATTCTCCTGGCTATATTCTCCTGCCTATATTCTCCTGGCTATATTCTCCTGGCTATATTCTCCTGGCTATATTCTCCTGCCTATATTCTCCTGGCTATATTCTCCTGGCTATATTCTCCTGGCTATATTCTCCTGGCTATATTCTCCTGGCTATATTCTCCTGGCTATATTCTCCTGCCTATATTCTCCTGGCTATATTCTCCTGGCTATATTTTCCTGACTATATTCTCCTGGCTATATTTTCCTGACTATATTCTCCTGGCTATATTCTCCTGGCTATATTCTCCTGGCTATATTCTCCTGGCTATATTCTCCTGGCTATATTCTCCTGGCTATATTCTCCTGGCTATATTCTCCTGGCTAGATTCTCCTGGCTAGATTCTCCTGGCTAGATTCTCCTGGCTATATTCTCCTGGCTATATTCTCCTGGCTATATTCTCCTGGCTATATTCTCCTGGCTATATTCTCCTGGGTATATTCTCCTGGCTATATTCTCCTGGCTATATTCTCCTGGCTATATTCTCCTGGCTATATTCTCCTGGCTATATTCTCGTGGCTATATTCTCCTGGCTATATTCTCCTGGCTATATTCTCCTGGCTATATTCTCCTGGCTATATTCTCCTGGCTATATTCTCCTGGGTATATTCTCCTGGCTATATTCTCCTGGCTATATTCTCCTGGGTATATTCTCCTGGCTATATTCTCCTGGCTATATTCTCCTGGCTATATTCTCCTGGCTATATTCTCCTGGCTATATTCTCCTGGCTATATTCTCCTGGCTATATTCTCCTGACTATATTCTCCTGGCTATATTCTCCTGGCTATATTCTCCTGGCTATATTCTCCTGGCTATATTCTCCTGGCTATATTCTCCTGGCTATATTCTCCTGGCTATATTCTCCTGCCTGTATTCTCCTGCCTGTATTCTCCTGCCTATATTCTCCTGACTATATTCTCCTGGCTATATTCTCCTGGCTATATTCTCCTGACTATATTCTCCTGACTATATTCTCCTGGCTATATTCTCCTGGCTATATTCTCCTGGCTATATTCTCCTGACTATATTCTCCTGACTATATTCTCCTGACTATATTCTCCTGGCTATATTCTCCTGGCTATATTCTCCTGGCTATATTCTCCTGGCTATATCCTCCTGGCTGTATTCTCCTGCCTGTATTCTCCTGCCTATATTCTCCTGACTATATTCTCCTGGCTATATTCTCCTGGCTATATTCTCCTGCCTATATTCTCCTGACTATATTCTCCTGGCTATATTCTCCTGGCTATATTCTCCTGACTATATTCTCCTGACTATATTCTCCTGCCTATATTCTCCTGGCTATATTCTCCTGGCTATATTCTCCTGGCTATATTCTCCTGGCTATATTCTCCTGACTATATTCTCCTGCCTATATTCTCCTGGCTATATTCTCCTGGCTATATTCTCCTGGCTATATTCTCCTGACTATATTCTCCTGACTATATTCTCCTGCCTATATTCTCCTGGCTATATTCTCCTGGCTATATTCTCCTGGCTATATTCTCCTGACTATATTCTCCTGACTATATTCTCCTGCCTATATTCTCCTGGCTATATTCTCCTGGCTATATTCTCCTGGCTATATTCTCCTGGCTATATTCTCCTGGCTATATTCTCCTGACTATATTCTCCTGGCTATATTCTCCTGGCTATATTCTCCTGGCTATATTCTCCTGGCTATATTCTCCTGGGTATATTCTCCTGGCTATATTCTCCTGGCTATATTCTCCTGACTATATTCTCCTGGCTATATTCTCCTGGCTATATTCTCCTGGCTATATTCTCCTGGCTATATTCTCCTGACTATATTCTCCTGGCTATATTTTCCTGACTATATTCTCCTGCCTATATTCTCCTGGCTATATTCTCCTGGCTATATTCTCCTGGCTATATTCTCCTGGCTATATTCTCCTGTCTATATTCTCCTGTCTATATTTCTGACTATATTCTCCTGACTATATTCTCCTGGCTATATTCTCCTGGCTATATTCTCCTGGCTATATTCTCCTGGCTATATTTCTGACTATATTCTCCTGACTATATTCTCCTGGCTATATTTCTGACTATATTCTCATGGCTATATTCTCCTGACTATATTATCCTGGCTATATTCTCCTAGCTATATTCTCCTGGCTATATTCTCCTGGCTATATTCTCCTGGCTATATTCTCCTGGCTATATTCTCCTGGCTATATTCTCCTGGCTATATTCTCCTGGCTATATTCTCCCGGCTATATTCACCCGGCTATATTCTCCCGGCTATATTCTCCCGGCTATATTCTCCCGGTTATATTCTCCCGACTATATTCTCCCGACTATATTCTCCCGACTATATTCTTCCGACTATATTCTCCCGACTATATTCTTCCGACTATATTCTCCCGACTATATTCTCCCGACTATATTCTCCCAACTATATTCTCCCGACTATATTCTCCCGGCTATATTCTTCCGGCTATATTCTCCTGACTATATTCCTGGCTATATTCTCCTGGCTATATTCTCCTGGCTATATTCTCCTGACTGTATTCTCCTGGCTATATTCTCCTGACTGTATTCTCCCGACTATATTCTCCCGACTATATTCTTCCGACTATATTCTCCCGACTATATTCTCCCGACTATATTCTCCCGACTATATTCTTCCGACTATATTCTCCCGACTATATTCTCCCGACTATATTCTCCCGACTATATTCTCCCGACTATATTCTCCCGACTATATTCTCCCGACTATATTCTCCCGGCTATATTCTCCCGACTATATTCCTGGCTATATTCTCCTGGCTATATTCTCCTGACTGTATTCTCCTGGCTATATTCTCCTGCCTATATTCTCCTGGCTATATTCTCCTGACTATATTCTCCCGGCTATATTCTCCTGGCTATATTCTTCCGGCTATATTCTCCTGGCTATATTCTCCTGACTATATTATCCTGGCTATATTCTCCTGGCTATATTCTCCTGGCTATATTCTCCTGACTATATTATCCTGGCTATATTCTCCTGGCTATATTCTCCTGGCTATATTCTCCTGGCTATATTCTCCTGGCTATATTCTCCTGACTATATTCTCCTGGCTATATTCTCCTGACTATATTCTCCTGGCTATATTCTCCTGGCTATATTCTCCTGGCTATATTCTCCTGGCTATATTCTCCTGACTATATTCTCCTGGCTATATTCTCCTGGCTATATTCTCCTGGCTATATTCTCCTGGCTATATTCTCCTGACTATATTCTCCTGACTATATTCTCCTGGCTATATTCTCCTGACTGTATTCTCCTGACTATATTCTCCTGGCTATATTCTCCTGGCTATATTCTCCCGGCTATATTCTCCTGCCTATATTCTCCTGCCTATATTCTACTGCCTATATTCTCCTGGCTATATTCTCCTGACTATATTCTCCTGGCTATATTCTCCTGGCTATATTCTCCTGGCTATATTCTCCTGGCTATATTCTCCTGCCTATATTCTCCTGACTATATTCTCCTGACTATATTCTCCTGGCTATATTCTCCTGGCTATATTCTCCTGACTATATTTCTGACTATATTCTCCTGGCTATATTCTCCTGGCTATATTATCCTGGCTATATTCTCCTGGCTATATTCTCCTGGCTATATTCTCCTGGCTATATTCTCCTGGCTATATTCTCCTGGCTATATTCTCCTGGCTATATTCTCCTGGCTATATTCTCCTGGCTATATTCTCCTGGCTATATTCTCCTGACTATATTCTCCCGGCTATATTCTCCTGGCTATATTCTCCTGGCTATATTCTCCTGACTATATTCTCCTGACTATATTCTCCTGGCTATATTCTCCTGGCTATATTCTCCTGACTATATTCTCCTGGCTATATTCTCCTGGCTATATTCTCCTGGCTATATTCTCCTGGCTATATTCTCCTGGCTATATTCTCCTGGCTATATTCTCCTGGCTATATTCTCCTGGCTATATTCTCCTGGCTATATTCTCCTGGCTATATTCTCCTGGCTATATTCTCCTGGCTATATTCTCCTGGCTATATTCTCCTGGCTATATTCTCCTGGCTATATTCTCCTGGCTATATTCCTGTCTATATTCTCCTGTCTATATTCTCCTGGCTATATTCTCCTGGCTATATTCTCTTGGCTATATTCTCCTGACTATATTTCTGACTATATTCTCCTGGCTATATTCTCCTGGCTATATTCTCCTGGCTATATTCCCCTGGCTATATTCTCCTGGCTATATTCTCCTGGCTATATTCTCCTGGCTATATTCTCCTGGCTATATTCTCTTGGCTATATTCTCCTGACTATATTTCTGACTATATTCTCCTGGCTATATTCTCCTGGCTATATTCTCCTGGCTATATTCCCCTGGCTATATTCTCCTGGCTATATTCTCCTGTCTATATTCTCCTGGCTATATTCTCCTGGCTATATTCTCTTGGCTATATTCTCCTGACTATATTTCTGACTATATTCTCCTGGCTATATTCTCCTGGCTATATTCTCCTGGCTATATTCTCCTGGCTATATTCTCCAGGCTATATTCTCCTGACTATATTCTCCTGGCTATATTCTCCTGACTATATTCTCCTGGCTATATTCTCCTGGCTATATTCTCCTGCCTATATTCTCCTGGCTATATTCTCCTGGCTATATTCTCCTGACTATATTCTCCTGGCTATATTCTCCTGGCTATATTCTCCTGGCTATATTCTCCTGGCTATATTCTCCTGGCTATATTCTCCTGGCTATATTCTCCTGACTATATTCTCCTGGCTATATTCTCCTGGCTATATTCTCCTGACTATATTCTCCTGGCTATATTCTCCTGGCTATATTTCTGACTATATTCTCCTGGCTATATTCTCCTGGCTATATTCTCCTGCCTATATTCTTTTGCCTATATTCTTTTGCCTATATTCTCCTGGCTATATTCTCCTGCCTATATTCTCCTGGCTGTATTCTCCTGGCTATATTCTCCTGGCTATATTATCCTGGCTATATTCTCCTGACTATATTTCTGACTATATTCTCCTGGCTATATTCTCCTGACTATATTCTCCTGACTATATTCTCCTGGCTATATTCTCCTGGCTATATTCTCCTGGCTATATTCTCCTGGCTATATTCTCCTGGCTATGTTCTCCTGGCTATGTTCTCCTGGCTATGTTCTCCTGCCTATATTCTCCTGCCTATATTCTCCTGGTTATATTCTCCTGGCTATATTCTCCTGGCTATATTCTCCTGGCTATATTTCTGACTATATTCTCCTGACTATATTCTCCTGGCTATATTTCTGACTATATTCTCCTGACTATATTCTCCTGGCTATATTTCTGACTATATTCTCATGGCTATATTATCCTGGCTATATTCTCCTAGCTATATTCTCCTGGCTATATTCTCCTGGCTATATTCTCCTGGCTATATTCTCCTGGCTATATTCTCCTGGCTATATTCTCCTGGTTATATTCTCCCGGCTATATTCACCCGGCTATATTCTCCCGGCTATATTCTCCCGGCTATATTCTCCCGACTATATTCTCCCGACTATATTCTCCCGACTATATTCTCCCGACTATATTCTCCCGACTATATTCTCCCGACTATATTCTCCTGGCTATATTCTTCCGGCTATATTCTCCTGACTATATTCCTGGCTATATTCTCCTGGCTATATTCTCCTGGCTATATTCTCCTGGCTATATTATCCTGGCTATATTCTCCTGACTGTATTCTCCTGGCTATATTCTCCCGACTATATTCTTCCGACTATATTCTCCCGACTATATTCTCCCGACTATATTCTCCCGACTATATTGTCCCGACTATATTGTCCCGACTATATTCTCCCGACTATATTCTCCCGACTATATTCTTCCGACTATATTCTCCCGACTATATTCTTCCGACTATATTCTCCCGACTATATTCTCCCGACTATATTCTCCCGACTATATTCTCCCGACTATATTCTCCCGGCTATATTCTTCCGGCTATATTCTCCTGACTATATTCCTGGCTATATTCTCCTGGCTATATTATCCTGGCTATATTCTCCTGACTGTATTCTCCTGGCTATATTCTCCTGGCTATATTCTCCTGGCTATATTCTCCTGGCTATATTCTCCTGGCTATATTCTCCTGACTATATTCTCCTGACTATATTCTCCTGGCTATATTCTCCTGGCTATATTCTCCTGACTATATTCTCCTGGCTATATTCTCCTGGCTATATTCTCCTGGCTATATTCTCCTGACTATATTCTCCTGGCTATATTCTCCTGACTATATTCTCCTGACTATATTCTCCTGACTATATTCTCCTGGCTATATTCTCCTGGCTATATTCTCCTGGCTATATTCTCCTGACTATATTCTCCTGACTATATTCTCCTGGCTATATTCTCCTGGCTATATTCTCCTGACTATATTCTCCTGGCTATATTCTCCTGACTATATTCTCCTGACTATATTCTCCTGGCTATATTCTCCTGGCTATATTCTCCTGACTATATTCTCCTGGCTATATTCTCCTGGCTATATTCTCCTGGCTATATTCTCCTGGCTATATTCTCCTGGCTATATTCTCCTGGCTATATTCTCCTGACTATATTCTCCTGACTATATTCTCCTGGCTATATTCTCCTGGCTATATTCTCCTGGCTATATTCTCCTGGCTATATTCTCCTGACTATATTCTCCTGGCTATATTCTCCTGGCTATATTCTCCTGGCTATATTCTCCTGGCTATATTCTCCTGGCTATATTCTCCTGGCTATATTCTCCTGGCTATATTCTCCTGACTATATTCTCCTGACTATATTCTCCTGGCTATATTCTCCTTGCTATATTCTCCTGGCTATATTCTCCTGGCTATATTCTCCTGGCTATATTCTCCTGGCTATATTCTCCTGGCTATATTCTCCTGGCTATATTCTCCTGACTATATTCTCCTGACTATATTCTCCTGGCTATATTCTCCTGGCTATATTCTCCTGGCTATATTCTCCTGACTATATTCTCCTGGCTATATTCTCCTGGCTATATTCTCCTGACTGTATTCTCCCGACTATATTCTCCCGACTATATTCTTCCGACTATATTCTCCCGACTATATTCTCCCGACTATATTCTCCCGACTATATTCTTCCGACTATATTCTCCCGACTATATTCTCCCGACTATATTCTCCCGACTATATTCTCCCGACTATATTCTCCCGACTATATTCTCCCGACTATATTCTCCCGGCTATATTCTCCCGACTATATTCCTGGCTATATTCTCCTGGCTATATTCTCCTGACTGTATTCTCCTGGCTATATTCTCCTGGCTATATTCTCCTGACTATATTATCCTGGCTATATTCTCCTGGCTATATTCTCCTGGCTATATTCTCCTGGCTATATTCTCCTGGCTATATTCTCCTGACTATATTATCCTGGCTATATTCTCCTGGCTATATTCTCCTGGCTATATTCTCCTGGCTATATTCTCCTGGCTATATTCTCCTGACTATATTCTCCTGGCTATATTCTCCTGACTATATTCTCCTGGCTATATTCTCCTGGCTATATTCTCCTGGCTATATTCTCCTGCCTATATTCTCCTGGCTATATACTCCTGCCTATATTCTCCTGACTATATTCTCCTGGCTATATTCTCCTGACTATATTATCCTGGCTATATTCTCCTGCCTATATTCTCCTGGCTATATACTCCTGCCTATATTCTCCTGGCTATATTCTCCTGGCTATATTCTCCTGACTATATTATCCTGGCTATATTCTCCTGGCTATATTCTCCTGGCTATATTCTCCTGACTATATTATCCTGGCTATATTCTCCTGGCTATATTCTCCTGGCTATATTCTCCTGGCTATATTCTCCTGGCTATATTCTCCTGACTATATTCTCCTGGCTATATTCTCCTGACTATATTCTCCTGGCTATATTCTCCTCGCTATATTCTCCTGGCTATATTCTCCTGCCTATATTCTCCTGGCTATATTCTCCTGGCTATATTCTCCTGACTATATTCTCCTGGCTATATTCTCCTGACTATATTCTCCTGCCTATATTCTCCTGGCTATATTCTCCTGGCTATATTCTCCTGACTATATTCTCCTGGCTATATTCTCCTGGCTATATTCTCCTGGCTATATTCTCCTGGCTATATTCTCCTGCCTATATTCTCCTGCCTATATTCTCCTGCCTATATTCTCCTGCCTATATTATCCTGGCTATATTCTCCTGGCTATATTCTCCTGGCTATATTCTCCTGGCTATATTCTCCTGACTATATTCTCCTGGCTATATTCTCCTGGCTATATTCTCCTGGCTATATTCTCCTGGCTATATTCTCCTGACTATATTCTCCTGACTATATTCTCCTGGCTATATTCTCCTGACTGTATTCTCCTGACTATATTCTCCTGGCTATATTCTCCTGGCTATATTCTCCTGGCTATATTCTCCCGGCTATATTCTCCTGCCTATATTCTCCTGCCTATATTCTACTGCCTATATTCTCCTGGCTATATTCTCCTGACTATATTCTCCTGGCTATATTCTCCTGGCTATATTCTCCTGGCTATATTCTCCTGGCTATATTCTCCTGCCTATATTCTCCTGACTATATTCTCCTGACTATATTCTCCTGGCTATATTCTCCTGGCTATATTCTCCTGACTATATTTCTGACTATATTCTCCTGGCTATATTCTCCTGGCTATATTATCCTGGCTATATTCTCCTGGCTATATTCTCCTGGCTATATTCTCCTGGCTATATTCTCCTGGCTATATTCTCCTGGCTATATTCTCCTGACTGTATTCTCCTGGCTATATTCTCCTGACTATATTCTCCTGACTATATTCTCCTGGCTATATTCTCCTGGCTATATACTCCTGCCTATATTCTCCTGGCTATATTCTCCTGACTATATTCTCCTGACTGTATTCTCCTGGCTATATTCTCCTGACTGTATTCTCCTGGCTATATTCTCCTGACTATATTCTCCTGACTATATTCTCCTGGCTATATTCTCCTGGCTATATTCTCCTGACTATATTCTCCTGGCTATATTCTCCTGGCTATATTCTCCTGGCTATATTCTCCTGGCTATATTCTCCTGGCTATATTCTCCTGGCTATATTCTCCTGGCTATATTCTCCTGGCTATATTCTCCTGGCTATATTCTCCTGGCTATATTCTCCTGGCTATATTCTCCTGGCTATATTCTCCTGGCTATATTCTCCTGGCTATATTCCTGTCTATATTCTCCTGTCTATATTCTCCTGGCTATATTCTCCTGGCTATATTCTCTTGGCTATATTCTCCTGACTATATTTCTGACTATATTCTCCTGGCTATATTCTCCTGGCTATATTCTCCTGGCTATATTCTCCAGGCTATATTCTCCTGACTATATTCTCCTGGCTATATTCTCCTGACTATATTCTCCTGGCTATATTCTCCTGGCTATATTCTCCTGACTATATTCTCCTGGCTATATTCTCCTGGCTATATTCTCCTGACTATATTCTCCTGGCTATATTCTCCTGGCTATATTCTCCTGGCTATATTCTCCTGACTATATTCTCCTGGCTATATTCTCCTGGCTATATTCTCCTGACTATATTCTCCTGGCTATATTCTCCTGGCTATATTTCTGACTATATTCTCCTGGCTATATTCTCCTGGCTATATTCTCCTGCCTATATTCTTTTGCCTATATTCTTTTGCCTATATTCTCCTGGCTATATTCTCCTGCCTATATTCTCCTGCCTATATTCTCCTGGCTGTATTCTCCTGGCTATATTCTCCTGGCTATATTATCCTGGCTATATTCTCCTGACTATATTTCTGACTATATTCTACTGCCTATATTCTCCTGGCTATATTCTCCTGGCTATATTCTCCTGGCTATATTCTCCTGGCTATATTCTCCTGGCTATATTCTCCTGGCTATATTCTCCTGGCTATATTCCTGTCTATATTCTCCTGTCTATATTCTCCTGGCTATATTCTCCTGGCTATATTCTCTTGGCTATATTCTCCTGACTATATTTCTGACTATATTCTCCTGGCTATATTCTCCTGGCTATATTCTCCTGGCTATATTCCCCTGGCTATATTCTCCTGGCTATATTCTCCTGGCTATATTCTCCTGGCTATATTCTCCTGGCTATATTCTCCTGGCTATATTCTCTTGGCTATATTCTCCTGACTATATTTCTGACTATATTCTCCTGGCTATATTCTCCTGGCTATATTCTCCTGGCTATATTCCCCTGGCTATATTCTCCTGGCTATATTCTCCTGTCTATATTCTCCTGGCTATATTCTCCTGGCTATATTCTCTTGGCTATATTCTCCTGACTATATTTCTGACTATATTCTCCTGGCTATATTCTCCTGGCTATATTCTCCTGGCTATATTCTCCTGGCTATATTCTCCAGGCTATATTCTCCTGACTATATTCTCCTGGCTATATTCTCCTGACTATATTCTCCTGGCTATATTCTCCTGGCTATATTCTCCTGACTATATTCTCCTGGCTATATTCTCCTGGCTATATTCTCCTGACTATATTCTCCTGGCTATATTCTCCTGGCTATATTCTCCTGGCTATATTCTCCTGGCTATATTCTCCTGGCTATATTCTCCTGGCTATATTCTCCTGACTATATTCTCCTGGCTATATTCTCCTGGCTATATTCTCCTGACTATATTCTCCTGGCTATATTCTCCTGGCTATATTTCTGACTATATTCTCCTGGCTATATTCTCCTGGCTATATTCTCCTGCCTATATTCTTTTGCCTATATTCTTTTGCCTATATTCTCCTGGCTATATTCTCCTGCCTATATTCTCCTGGCTGTATTCTCCTGGCTATATTCTCCTGGCTATATTATCCTGGCTATATTCTCCTGACTATATTTCTGACTATATTCTCCTGGCTATATTCTCCTGACTATATTCTCCTGACTATATTCTCCTGGCTATATTCTCCTGGCTATATTCTCCTGGCTATATTCTCCTGGCTATATTCTCCTGGCTATGTTCTCCTGGCTATGTTCTCCTGGCTATGTTCTCCTGCCTATATTCTCCTGGTTATATTCTCCTGGCTATATTCTCCTGGCTATATTCTCCTGGCTATATTTCTGACTATATTCTCCTGGCTATATTCTACTGACTATATTCTCCTGGCTATATTCTCCTGACTATATTCTCCTGGTTATATTCTCCTGGCTATATTCTCCTGGCTATATTCTCCTGGCTATATTTCTGACTATATTCTCCTGACTATATTCTCCTGGCTATATTTCTGACTATATTCTCCTGACTATATTCTCCTGGCTATATTTCTGACTATATTCTCATGGCTATATTATCCTGGCTATATTCTCCTAGCTATATTCTCCTGGCTATATTCTCCTGGCTATATTCTCCTGGCTATATTCTCCTGGCTATATTCTCCTGGCTATATTCTCCTGGTTATATTCTCCCGGCTATATTCACCCGGCTATATTCTCCCGGCTATATTCTCCCGGCTATATTCTCCCGACTATATTCTCCCGACTATATTCTCCCGACTATATTCTCCCGACTATATTCTCCCGACTATATTCTCCCGACTATATTCTCCTGGCTATATTCTTCCGGCTATATTCTCCTGACTATATTCCTGGCTATATTCTCCTGGCTATATTCTCCTGGCTATATTCTCCTGGCTATATTATCCTGGCTATATTCTCCTGACTGTATTCTCCTGGCTATATTCTCCCGACTATATTCTTCCGACTATATTCTCCCGACTATATTCTCCCGACTATATTCTCCCGACTATATTGTCCCGACTATATTGTCCCGACTATATTCTCCCGACTATATTCTCCCGACTATATTCTTCCGACTATATTCTCCCGACTATATTCTTCCGACTATATTCTCCCGACTATATTCTCCCGACTATATTCTCCCGACTATATTCTCCCGACTATATTCTCCCGACTATATTCTCCCGGCTATATTCTTCCGGCTATATTCTCCTGACTATATTCCTGGCTATATTCTCCTGGCTATATTATCCTGGCTATATTCTCCTGACTGTATTCTCCTGGCTATATTCTCCTGGCTATATTCTCCTGGCTATATTCTCCTGGCTATATTCTCCTGGCTATATTCTCCTGACTATATTCTCCTGACTATATTCTCCTGGCTATATTCTCCTGGCTATATTCTCCTGACTATATTCTCCTGGCTATATTCTCCTGGCTATATTCTCCTGGCTATATTCTCCTGACTATATTCTCCTGGCTATATTCTCCTGACTATATTCTCCTGACTATATTCTCCTGACTATATTCTCCTGGCTATATTCTCCTGGCTATATTCTCCTGGCTATATTCTCCTGACTATATTCTCCTGACTATATTCTCCTGGCTATATTCTCCTGGCTATATTCTCCTGACTATATTCTCCTGGCTATATTCTCCTGACTATATTCTCCTGACTATATTCTCCTGGCTATATTCTCCTGGCTATATTCTCCTGACTATATTCTCCTGGCTATATTCTCCTGGCTATATTCTCCTGGCTATATTCTCCTGGCTATATTCTCCTGGCTATATTCTCCTGGCTATATTCTCCTGACTATATTCTCCTGACTATATTCTCCTGGCTATATTCTCCTGGCTATATTCTCCTGGCTATATTCTCCTGGCTATATTCTCCTGACTATATTCTCCTGGCTATATTCTCCTGGCTATATTCTCCTGGCTATATTCTCCTGGCTATATTCTCCTGACTATATTCTCCTGACTATATTCTCCTGGCTATATTCTCCTGGCTATATTCTCCTGGCTATATTCTCCTGACTATATTCTCCTGGCTATATTCTCCTGACTGTATTCTCCCGACTATATTCTCCCGACTATATTCTTCCGACTATATTCTCCCGACTATATTCTCCCGACTATATTCTCCCGACTATATTCTTCCGACTATATTCTCCCGACTATATTCTCCCGACTATATTCTCCCGACTATATTCTCCCGACTATATTCTCCCGACTATATTCTCCCGACTATATTCTCCCGGCTATATTCTCCCGACTATATTCCTGGCTATATTCTCCTGGCTATATTCTCCTGACTGTATTCTCCTGGCTATATTCTCCTGGCTATATTCTCCTGACTATATTATCCTGGCTATATTCTCCTGGCTATATTCTCCTGGCTATATTCTCCTGGCTATATTCTCCTGACTATATTATCCTGGCTATATTCTCCTGGCTATATTCTCCTGGCTATATTCTCCTGGCTATATTCTCCTGGCTATATTCTCCTGACTATATTCTCCTGGCTATATTCTCCTGACTATATTCTCCTGGCTATATTCTCCTGGCTATATTCTCCTGGCTATATTCTCCTGCCTATATTCTCCTGGCTATATACTCCTGCCTATATTCTCCTGACTATATTCTCCTGGCTATATTCTCCTGACTATATTATCCTGGCTATATTCTCCTGCCTATATTCTCCTGGCTATATACTCCTGCCTATATTCTCCTGGCTATATTCTCCTGGCTATATTCTCCTGACTATATTATCCTGGCTATATTCTCCTGGCTATATTCTCCTGGCTATATTCTCCTGACTATATTATCCTGGCTATATTCTCCTGGCTATATTCTCCTGGCTATATTCTCCTGGCTATATTCTCCTGACTATATTCTCCTGCCTATATTCTCCTGGCTATATTCTCCTGGCTATATTCTCCTGGCTATATTCTCCTGACTATATTCTCCTGGCTATATTCTCCTGACTATATTCTCCTGGCTATATTCTCCTGGCTATATTCTCCTGGCTATATTCTCCTGCCTATATTCTCCTGGCTATATTCTCCTGGCTATATTCTCCTGACTATATTCTCCTGGCTATATTCTCCTGACTATATTCTCCTGCCTATATTCTCCTGGCTATATTCTCCTGGCTATATTCTCCTGACTATATTCTCCTGGCTATATTCTCCTGGCTATATTCTCCTGGCTATATTCTCCTGGCTATATTCTCCTGCCTATATTCTCCTGCCTATATTCTCCTGCCTATATTCTCCTGCCTATATTATCCTGGCTATATTCTCCTGGCTATATTCTCCTGGCTATATTCTCCTGGCTATATTCTCCTGACTATATTCTCCTGGCTATATTCTCCTGGCTATATTCTCCTGGCTATATTCTCCTGGCTATATTCTCCTGACTATATTCTCCTGACTATATTCTCCTGGCTATATTCTCCTGACTGTATTCTCCTGACTATATTCTCCTGGCTATATTCTCCTGGCTATATTCTCCTGGCTATATTCTCCCGGCTATATTCTCCTGCCTATATTCTCCTGCCTATATTCTACTGCCTATATTCTCCTGGCTATATTCTCCTGACTATATTCTCCTGGCTATATTCTCCTGGCTATATTCTCCTGGCTATATTCTCCTGGCTATATTCTCCTGCCTATATTCTCCTGACTATATTCTCCTGACTATATTCTCCTGGCTATATTCTCCTGGCTATATTCTCCTGACTATATTTCTGACTATATTCTCCTGGCTATATTCTCCTGGCTATATTATCCTGGCTATATTCTCCTGGCTATATTCTCCTGGCTATATTCTCCTGGCTATATTCTCCTGGCTATATTCTCCTGGCTATATTCTCCTGACTGTATTCTCCTGGCTATATTCTCCTGACTATATTCTCCTGACTATATTCTCCTGGCTATATTCTCCTGGCTATATACTCCTGCCTATATTCTCCTGGCTATATTCTCCTGACTATATTCTCCTGACTGTATTCTCCTGGCTATATTCTCCTGACTGTATTCTCCTGGCTATATTCTCCTGACTATATTCTCCTGACTATATTCTCCTGGCTATATTCTCCTGGCTATATTCTCCTGACTATATTCTCCTGGCTATATTCTCCTGGCTATATTCTCCTGGCTATATTCTCCTGGCTATATTCTCCTGGCTATATTCTCCTGGCTATATTCTCCTGGCTATATTCTCCTGGCTATATTCTCCTGACTATATTCTCCTGGCTATATTCTCCTGGCTATATTCTCCTGGCTATATTCTCCTGGCTATATTCTCCTGGCTATATTCTCCTGGCTATATTCTCCTGGCTATATTCTCCTGGCTATATTCTCCTGGCTATATTCTCCTGGCTATATTCTCCTGACTATATTCTCCTGGCTATATTCTCCTGGCTATATTCTCCTGGCTATATTCTCCTGGCTATATTCTCCTGGCTATATTCTCCTGGCTATATTCTCCTGGCTATATTCTCCTGGCTATATTCTCCTGGCTATATTCTCCTGGCTATATTCCTGTCTATATTCTCCTGTCTATATTCTCCTGGCTATATTCTCCTGGCTATATTCTCTTGGCTATATTCTCCTGACTATATTTCTGACTATATTCTCCTGGCTATATTCTCCTGGCTATATTCTCCTGGCTATATTCCCCTGGCTATATTCTCCTGGCTATATTCTCCTGGCTATATTCTCCAGGCTATATTCTCCTGACTATATTCTCCTGGCTATATTCTCCTGACTATATTCTCCTGGCTATATTCTCCTGGCTATATTCTCCTGACTATATTCTCCTGGCTATATTCTCCTGGCTATATTCTCCTGACTATATTCTCCTGGCTATATTCTCCTGGCTATATTCTCCTGGCTATATTCTCCTGGCTATATTCTCCTGGCTATATTTCTGACTATATTCTCCTGGCTATATTCTCCTGGCTATATTCTCCTGACTATATTCTCCTGGCTATATTCTCCTGGCTATATTTCTGACTATATTCTCCTGGCTATATTCTCCTGGCTATATTCTCCTGCCTATATTCTTTTGCCTATATTCTTTTGCCTATATTCTCCTGGCTATATTCTCCTGCCTATATTCTCCTGCCTATATTCTCCTGGCTGTATTCTCCTGGCTATATTCTCCTGGCTATATTATCCTGGCTATATTCTCCTGACTATATTTCTGACTATATTCTCCTGGCTATATTCTCCTGACTATATTCTCCTGACTATATTCTCCTGGCTATATTCTCCTGGCTATATTCTCCTGGCTATATTCTCCTGGCTATATTCTCCTGGCTATGTTCTCCTGGCTATGTTCTCCTGGCTATGTTCTCCTGCCTATATTCTCCTGCCTATATTCTCCTGGTTATATTCTCCTGGCTATATTCTCCTGGCTATATTCTCCTGGCTATATTTCTGACTATATTCTCCTGACTATATTCTCCTGGCTATATTTCTGACTATATTCTCCTGACTATATTCTCCTGGCTATATTTCTGACTATATTCTCATGGCTATATTATCCTGGCTATATTCTCCTAGCTATATTCTCCTGGCTATATTCTCCTGGCTATATTCTCCTGGCTATATTCTCCTGGCTATATTCTCCTGGCTATATTCTCCTGGTTATATTCTCCCGGCTATATTCACCCGGCTATATTCTCCCGGCTATATTCTCCCGGCTATATTCTCCCGACTATATTCTCCCGACTATATTCTCCCGACTATATTCTCCCGACTATATTCTCCCGACTATATTCTCCCGACTATATTCTCCCGACTATATTCTCCTGGCTATATTCTTCCGGCTATATTCTCCTGACTATATTCCTGGCTATATTCTCCTGGCTATATTCTCCCGACTATATTCTCCCGACTATATTCTCCCGACTATATTCTCCTGGCTATATTCTTCCGGCTATATTCTCCTGACTATATTTCTGACTATATTCTCATGGCTATATTATCCTGGCTATATTCTCCTGACTGTATTCTCCTGGCTATATTCTCCCGACTATATTCTTCCGACTATATTCTCCCGACTATATTCTCCCGACTATATTCTCCCGACTATATTGTCCCGACTATATTGTCCCGACTATATTCTCCCGACTATATTCTCCCGACTATATTCTTCCGACTATATTCTCCCGACTATATTCTTCCGACTATATTCTCCCGACTATATTTTCCCGACTATATTCTCCCGACTATATTCTCCCGACTATATTCTCCCGACTATATTCTCCCGGCTATATTCTTCCGGCTATATTCTCCTGACTATATTCCTGGCTATATTCTCCTGGCTATATTATCCTGGCTATATTCTCCTGACTGTATTCTCCTGGCTATATTCTCCTGGCTATATTCTCCTGGCTATATTCTCCTGGCTATATTCTCCTGGCTATATTCTCCTGACTATATTCTCCTGACTATATTCTCCTGGCTATATTCTCCTGGCTATATTCTCCTGACTATATTCTCCTGGCTATATTCTCCTGGCTATATTCTCCTGGCTATATTCTCCTGACTATATTCTCCTGGCTATATTCTCCTGGCTATATTCTCCTGGCTATATTCTCCTGGCTATATTCTCCTGGCTATATTCTCCTGGCTATATTCTCCTGACTATATTCTCCTGACTATATTCTCCTGGCTATATTCTCCTGGCTATATTCTCCTGACTATATTCTCCTGACTATATTCTCCTGGCTATATTCTCCTGGCTATATTCTCCTGGCTATATTCTCCTGGCTATATTCTCCTGGCTATATTCTCCTGACTATATTCTCCTGACTATATTCTCCTGACTATATTCTCCTGACTATATTCTCCTGGCTATATTCTCCTGGCTATATTCTCCTGGCTATATTCTCCTGACTATATTCTCCTGGCTATATTCTCCTGGCTATATTCTCCTGGCTATATTCTCCTGACTATATTCTCCTGGCTATATTCTCCTGACTATATTCTCCTGACTATATTCTCCTGGCTATATTCTCCTGCCTATATTCTCCTGGCTATATTCTCCTGGCTATATTCTCCTGCCTATATTCTCCTGGCTATATTCTCCTGGCTATATTCTCCTGCCTATATTCTCCTGGCTATATTCTCCTGCCTATATTCTCCTGGCTATATTCTCCTGGCTATATTCTCCTGGCTATATTCTCCTGGCTATATTCTCCTGACTATATTCTCCTGACTATATTCTCCTGGCTATATTCTCCTGGCTATATTCTCCTGGCTATATTCTCCTGGCTATATTCTCCTGACTATTTTCTCCTGGCTATATTCTCCTGGCTGTATTCTCCTGCCTGTATTCTCCTGCCTATATTCTCCTGACTATATTCTCCTGGCTATATTCTCCTGGCTATATTCTCCTGGCTATATTCTCCTGGCTATATTCTCCTAACTATATTCTCCTGGCTATATTCTCCTGGCTATATTCTCCTGGCTATATTCTCCTGGCTATATTCTCCTGCCTATATTCTCCTGGCTATATTATCCTGACTATATTCTCCTGGCTATATTCTCCTGGCTATATTCACCTGGCTATATTCTCCTGGCTATATTATCCTGACTATATTCTCCTGGCTATATTCTCCTGACTATATTCTCCTGGCTATATTCCTGACTATATTCTCCTGGCTATATTCTCCTGGCTATATTATCCTGGCTATATTCTCCTGGCTATATTCTCCTGGCTATATTCTCCTGGCTATATTCTCCTGGCTATATTCTCCTGACTATATTCTCCTGGCTATATTCTCCTGGCTATATTCTCCTGGCTATATTCTCCTGACTATATTCTCCTGGCTATATTCTCCTGGCTATATTCTCCTGGCTATATTCTCCTGGCTATATTCTCCTGGCTATATTCTCCTGACTATATTCTCCTGGCTATATTCTCCTGACTATATTCTCCTGGCTATATTCTCCTGGCTATATTCTCCTGGCTGTATTCTCCTGACTGTATTCTCCTGGCTATATTCTCCTGGCTATATTCTCCTGGCTATATTCTCCTGACTATATTCTCCTGCCTATATTATCCTGACTATATTCTCCTGGCTATATTCTCCTGGCTATATTCTCCTGGCTATATTCTCCTGACTATATTCTCCTGACTATATTCTCCTGCCTATATTATCCTGACTATATTCTCCTGGCTATATTCTCCTGGCTATATTCTCCTGGCTATATTCTCCTGACTATATTCTCCTGCATATATTTTCCTGGCGATATTCTCCTGGCTATATTCCTGACTATATTCTCCTGGCTATATTCTCCTGACTATATTCTCCTGGCTATATTCTCCTGGCTATATTCTCCTGGCTATATTCTCCTGGCTATATTCTCCTGGCTATATTCTCCTAGCTATATTCTCCTGGCTATATTCTCTTGGCTATATTCTCCTGGCTATATTCTCCTGGCTATATTCTCCTGACTATATTCTCCTGGCTATATTCTCCTGACTATATTCTCCTGGCTATATTCCTGACTATATTCTCCTGGCTATATTCTCCTGGCTATATTCTCCTGACTATATTCTCCTGCCTATATTATCCTGGCTATATTCTCCTGGCTATATTCTCCTGGCTATATTCTCCTGGCTATATTCTCCTGGCTATATTCTCCTGACTATATTCTCCTGGCTATATTCTCCTGGCTATATTCTCCTGGCTATATTCTCCTGGCTATATTCTCCTGGCTATATTCTCCTGGCTATATTCTCCTGCCTATATTCTACTGCCTATATTCTCCTGCCTATATTCTCCTGGCTATATTCTCCTGACTATATTCTCCTGCCTATATTCTACTGCCTATATTCTCCTGCCTATATTCTCCTGGCTATATTCTCCTGACTATATTATCCTGGCTATATTCTCCTGGCTATATTCTCCTGGCTATATTCTCCTGACTATATTCTCCTGACTATATTCTCCTGGCTATATTCTCCTGGCTATATTCTCCTGGCTATATTCTCCTGGCTATATTCTCCTGGCTATATTCTCCTGACTATATTCTCCTGACTATATTCTCCTGGCTATATTCTCCTGGCTATATTCTCCTGGCTATATTCTCCTGGCTATATTCTCCTGGCTATATTCTCCTGGCTATATTCTCCTGGCTATATTCTCCTGACTATATTCTCCTGCATATATTCTCCTGGCTATATTCTCCTGGCTATATTCCTGACTATATTCTCCTGGCTATATTCTCCTGACTATATTCTCCTGCCTATATTATCCTGGCTATATTCTCCTGGCTATATTCTCCTGGCTATATTCTCCTGACTATATTCTCCTGGCTATATTCTCCTGGCTATATTCTCCTGGCTATATTCTCCTGGCTATATTCTCCTGGCTATATTCTCCTGCCTATATTCTCCTGGCTATATTCTCCTGGCTATATTCTCCTGGCTATATTCTCCTGGCTATATTCTCCTGGCTATATTCTCCTGGCTATATTCTCCTGCCTATATTCTCCTGGCTATATTCTCCTGGCTATATTCTCCTGGCTATATTCTCCTGGCTATATTCTCCTGACTGTATTCTCCTGACTGTATTCTCCTGGCTATATTCTCCTGGCTATATTCTCCTGGCTATATTCTCCTGGCTATATTCTCCTGGCTGTATTCTCCTGACTGTATTCTCCTGGCTATATTCTCCTGGCTATATTCTCCTGGCTATATTCTCCTGGCTGTATTCTCCTGGCTATATTCTCCTGGCTATATTCTCCTGGCTATATTCTCCTGGCTATATTCTCCTGGCTATATTCTCCTGGCTATATTCTCCTGGCTATATTCTCCTGGCTATATTCTCCTGGCTATATTCTCCCGACTATATTCTCCTTGCTATATTCTCCTGGCTATATTCTCCTGGCTATATTCTCCTGGCTATATTCTCCTGACTGTATTCTCCTGGCTATATTCTCCTGGCTATATTCTCCTGGCTATATTCTCCTGCCTATATTCTCCTGGCTATATTCTCCTGGCTATATTCTCCTGGCTATATTCTCCTGGCTATATTCTCCTGGCTATATTCTCCTGGCTATATTCTCCTGGCTATATTCTCCTGACTATATTCTCCTGGCTATATTCTCCTGACTATATTCTCCTGCCTATATTATCCTGGCTATATTCTCCTGGCTATATTCTCCTGGCTATATTCTCCTGGCTATATTCTCCTGCCTATATTCTCCTGGCTATATTCTCCTGACTATATTCTCCTGACTATATTCTCCTGGCTATATTCTCCTTGCTATATTCTCCTGGCTATATTCTCCTGGCTATATTCTCCTGGCTATATTCTCCTGGCTATATTCTCCTGACTATATTCTCCTGCCTATATTATCCTGGCTATATTCTCCTGGCTATATTCTCCTGGCTATATTCTCCTGGCTATATTCTCCTGGCTATATTCTCCTGGCTATATTCTCCTGGCTATATTCTCCTGCCTATATTCTCCTGCCTATATTCTCCTGGCTATATTCTCCTGGCTATATTCTCCTGGCTATATTCTCCTGCCTATATTCTCCTGCCTATATTCTCCTGCCTATATTCTCCTGCCTATATTCTCCTGGCTATATTCTCCTGCCTATATTCTCCTGCCTATATTCTCCTGGCTATATTCTCCTGGGTATATTCTCCTGACTGTATTCTCCTGGCTATATTCTCCTGGCTATATTCTCCTGGCTTTATTCTCCTGCCTATATTCTCCTGCCTATATTCTCCTGGCTATATTCTCCTGCCTATATTCTCCTGCCTATATTCTCCTGCCTATATTCTCCTGCCTATATTCTCCTGGCTATATTCTCCTGGCTATATTCTCCTGCCTATATTCTCCTGGCTATATTCTCCTGGCTATATTCTCCTGGGTATATTCTCCTGGGTATATTCTCCTGGGTATATTCTCCTGGCTATATTCTCCTGACTGTATTCTCCTGGCTATATTCTCCTTGCTATATTCTCCTGGCTATATTCTCCTGACTATATTCTCCTGGCTATATTCTCCTGGCTATATTCTCCTGGCTATATTCTCCTGCCTATATTCTCCTGGCTATATTCTCCTGACTATATTCTCCTGCCTATATTCTCCTGGCTATATTCTCCTGGCTATATTCTCCTGGCTATATTCTCCTGGCTATATTCTCCTGGCTATATTCTCCTGGCTATATTCTCCTGGCTATATTCTCCTGGCTATATTCTCCTGACTATATTCTCCTGCCTATATTCTCCTGGCTATATTCTCCTGACTATATTCTCCTGGCTATATTCTCCTGCCTATATTATCCTGGCTATATTCTACTGCCTATATTCTACTGCCTATATTCTCCTGGCTATATTCTCCTGGCTATATTCTCCTGACTATATTCTCCTGGCTATATTCTCCTGGCTATATTCTCCTGGCTATATTCTCCTGGCTATATTCTCCTGACTATATTCTCCTGGCTATATTCTCCTGGCTATATTCTCCTGGCTATATTCTCCTGACTATATTCTCCTGGCTATATTCTCCTGGCTATATTCTCCTGGCTATATTCTCCTGCCTATATTCTCCTGGCTATATTCTCCTGACTATATTCTCCTGCCTATATTCTCCTGGCTATATTCTCCTGGCTATATTCTCCTGGCTATATTCTCCTGACTATATTCTCCTGACTATATTCTCCTGACTATATTCTCTTGGCTATATTCTCCTGGCTATATTCTCCTGACTATATTCTCCTGGCTATATTCTCCTGGCTATATTCTCCTGGCTATATTCTCCTGGCTATATTCTCCTGCCTATATTCTCCTGACTATATTCTCCTGACTATATTCTCCTGACTATATTCTGCTGGCTATATTCTCCTGGCTATATTCTCCTGGCTATATTCTCCTGGCTATATTCTCCTGGCTATATTCTCCTGACTATATTCTCCTGGCTATATTCTCCTGGCTATATTCTCCTGGCTATATTCTCCTGCCTATATTCTCCTGGCTATATTCTCCTGACTGTATTCTCCTGACTGTATTCTCCTGGCTATATTCTCCTGACTATATTCTCCTGACTATATTCTCCTGGCTATATTCTCCTGGCTATATTCTCCTGGCTATATTCTCCTGGCTATATTCTCCTGGCTATATTCTCCTGACTATATTCTCCTGGCTATATTCTCCTGGCTATATTCTCCTGACTATATTCTCCTGACTATATTCTCCTGACTATATTCTCCTGGCTATATTCTCCTGGCTATATTCTCCTGCCTGTATTCTCCTGCCTATATTCTCCTGCCTATATTCTCCTGGCTATATTCTCCTGGCTATATTCTCCTGACTATATTCTCCTGGCTATATTCTCCTGGCTATATTCTCCTGGCTATATTCTCCTGGCTATATTCTCCTGACTGTATTCTCCTGACTATATTCTCCTGGCTATATTCTCCTGGCTATATTCTCCCGGCTATATTCTCCTGCCTATATTCTACTGCCTATATTCTACTGCCTATATTCTCCTGGCTATATTCTCCTGGCTATATTCTCCTGGCTATATTCTCCTGGCTATATTCTCCTGGCTATATTCTCCTGACTATATTCTCCTGGCTATATTCTCCTGGCTATATTCTCCTGGCTATATTCTCCTGGCTATATTTTCCTGGCTATATTCTCCTGACTATATTCTCCTGGCTATATTCTCCTGGCTATATTCTCCTGGCTATATTCTCCTGGCTATATTCTCCTGACTATATTCTCCTGGCTATATTCTCCTGGCTATATTCTCCTGGCTATATTCTCCTGGCTATATTTTCCTGGCTATATTTTCCTGGCTATATTCTCCTGGCTATATTCTCCTGGCTATATTCTCCTGGCTATATTCTCCTGGCTATATTCTCCTGGCTATATTCTCCTGCCTATATTCTACTGCCTATATTCTACTGCCTATATTCTCCTGGCTATATTCTCCTGACTATATTCTCCTGGCTATATTCTCCTGGCTATATTCTCCTGGCTATATTCTCCTGCCTATATTCTCCTGCCTATATTCTCCTGCCTATATTCTCCTGACTATATTCTCCTGGCTATATTCTCCTGGCTATATTCTCCTGGCTATATTCTCCTGGCTATATTCTCCTGACTATATTTCTGACTATATTCTCCTGGCTATATTCTCTTGGCTATATTCTCCTGGCTATATTCTCCTGACTATATTCTCCTGGCTATATTCTCCTGCCTATATTCTCCTGCCTATATTCTCCTGGCTATATTCTCCTGACTATATTCTCCTGACTATATTCTCCTGGCTATATTCTCCTGACTGTATTCTCCTGGCTATATTCTCCTGGCTATATTCTCCTGGCTATATTCTCCTGGCTATATTCTCCTGGCTATATTCTCCTGACTGTATTCTCCTGACTATATTCTCCTGGCTATATTCTCCTGACTATATTCTCCTGGCTATATTCTCCTGACTATATTCTCCTGCCTATATTCTCCTGGCTATATTCTCGTGGCTATATTCTCCTGCCTATATTCTCCTGACTGTATTCTCCTGACTATATTCTCCTGACTATATTCTCCTGGCTATATTCTCCTGGCTATATTCTCCTGACTATATTCTCCTGACTGTATTCTCCTGACTATATTCTCCTGCCTATATTCTCCTGGCTATATTCTCCTGGCTATATTCTCCTGGCTATATTCTCCTGACTATATTCTCCTGCCTATATTCTCCTGGCTATATTCTCCTGGCTATATTCTCCTGGCTATATTCTCCTGGCTATATTCTCCTGGCTATATTCTCCTGCATATATTCTCCTGGCTATATTCTCCTGACTGTATTCTCCTGACTATATTCTCCTGGCTATATTCTCCTGACTATATTCTCCTGGCTATATTCTCCTGACTATATTCTCCTGGCTATATTCTCCTGGCTATATTCTCCTGGCTATATTCTCCTGACTATATTCTCCTGGCTATATTCTCCTGACTATATTCTCCTGGCTATATTCTCCTGGCTATATTCTCCTGGCTATATTCTCCTGTCTATATTCTTTTGCCTATATTCTCCTGGCTATATTCTCCTGGCTATATTCTCCTGGCTATATTCTCCTGACTATATTCTCCTGCCTATATTCTTTTGCCTATATTCTTTTGCCTATATTCTCCTGCCTATATTCTCCTGGCTGTATTCTCCTGGCTATATTCTCCTGGCTATATTATCCTGGCTATATTCTCCTGACTATATTTCTGACTATATTCTCCTGACTATATTCTCCTGGATATATTCTCCTGGCTATATTATCCTGGCTTTATTCTCCTGACTATATTTCTGACTATATTCTCCTGGCTATATTCTCCTGGCTATATTCTCCTGGCTATATTCTCCTGGCTATATTCTCCTGGCTATATTCTCCTGTCTATATTCTTTTGCCTATATTCTCCTGGCTATATTCTCCTGGCTATATTCTCCTGGCTATATTTCTGACTATATTCTCCTGCCTATATTCTTTTGCCTATATTCTTTTGCCTATATTCTCCTGCCTATATTCTCCTGGCTATATTCTCCTGGCTATATTCTCCTGACTATATTCTCCTGGCTATATTCTCCTGACTATATTCTCCTGGCTATATTCTCCTGGCTATATTCTCCTGGCTATATTCTCCTGTCTATATTCTTTTGCCTATATTCTCCTGGCTATATTCTCCTGGCTATATTCTCCTGGCTATATTTCTGACTATATTCTCCTGCCTATATTCTTTTGCCTATATTCTTTTGCCTATATTCTCCTGCCTATATTCTCCTGGCTGTATTCTCCTGGCTATATTCTCCTGGCTATATTCTCCTGGTTATATTCTCCTGGCTATATTCTCCTGGCTATATTATCCTGGCTATATTCTCCTGACTATATTTCTGACTATATTCTCCTGACTATATTCTCCTGGCTGTATTCTCCTGGATATATTCTCCTGGCTATATTCTCCTGACTATATTTCTGACTATATTCTCCTGGCTATATTCTCCTGGCTATATTTTCCTGGCTATATTCTCCTGACTATATTCTCCTGGCTATATTCTCCTGCCTATATTCTCCTGGCTATATTCTCCTGGCTATATTCTCCTGGCTATATTTTCCTGGCTATATTCTCCTGACTATATTCTCCTGGCTATATTCTCCTGCCTATATTCTCCTGGCTATATTCTCCTGGCTATATTCTCCTGCCTATATTCTCCTGGCTATATTCTCCTGGCTATATTCTCCTGGCTATATTTCTGACTATATTCTCCTGCCTATATTCTTTTGCCTATATTCTTTTGCCTATATTCTCCTGCCTATATTCTCCTGGCTATATTCTCCTGGCTATATTCTCCTGGCTATATTATCCTGGCTATATTCTCCTGACTATATTTCTGACTATATTCTCCTGGCTATATTCTCCTGGCTATATTTTCCTGGCTATATTCTCCTGGCTATATTCTCCTGGCTAAATTCTCCTGGCTATATTCTCCTGTCTATATTCTTTTGCCTATATTCTCCTGGCTATATTCTCCTGGCTATATTCTCCTGGCTATATTTCTGACTATATTCTCCTGCCTATATTCTCCTGGCTGTATTCTCCTGGCTATATTCTCCTGGCTATATTATCCTGGCTATATTCTCCTGACTATATTCTCCTGACTATATTCTCCTGGCTATATTCTCCTGCCTATATTCTCCTGGCTATATTCTCCTGGCTATATTCTCCTGACTATATTCTCCTGGCTGTATTCTCCTGGCTATATTCTCCTGGCTATATTCTCCTGGCTATATTATCCTGGCTATATTCTCCTGACTATATTCTCCTGGCTATATTCTCCTGGCTATATTTTCCTGGCTATATTCTCCTGGCTATATTCTCCTGGCTATATTCTCCTGGCTGTATTCTCCTGGCTATATTCTCCTGGCTATATTATCCTGGCTATATTCTCCTGACTATATTTCTGACTATATTCTCCTGGCTATATTCTCCTGGCTATATTCTCCTGGCTATATTCTCCTGGCTATATTCTCCTGGCTATATTCTCCTGGCTATGTTCTCCTGGCTATATTCTCCTGGCTATGTTCTCCTGGCTATGTTCTCCTGGCTATGTTCTCCTGCCTATATTCTCCTGCCTATATTCTCCTGGTTATATTCTCCTGGCTATATTCTCCTGGCTATATTCTCCTGGTTATATTCTCCTGGCTATATTCTCCTGGCTATATTTCTGACTATATTTCTGACTATATTCTCATGGCTATATTATCCTGGCTATATTCTCCTAGCTATATTCTCCTGGCTATATTCTCCTGGCTATATTCTCCTGGCTATATTCTCCTGCCTATATTCTCCTGGCTATATTCTCCTGGCTATATTCTCCTGGCTATATTCTCCTGGCTATATTCTCCTGGCTATATTCTCCTGGCTATATTCTCCTGGCTATATTCTCCTGGCTATATTCTCCTGCCTATATTCTCCTGCCTATATTCTCCTGGCTATATTCTCCTGGCTATATTCTCCTGGCTATATTCTCTTGGCTATATTCTCCTGGCTATATTCTCCTGGCTATATTCTCCTGGCTATATTCTCCTGGCTATATTCTCCTGACTATATTCTCCCGGCTATATTCTCCTGGCTATATTCTTCCGGCTATATTCTCCTGACTATATTCCTGGCTATATTCTCCTGGCTATATTCTCCTGGCTATATTCTCCTGGCTATATTCTCCTGGCTATATTTCTGACTATATTCTCATGGCTATATTATCCTGGCTATATTCTCCTGACTATATTCTCCTGGCTATATTCTCCTGACTGTATTCTCCCGACTATATTCTCCCGACTATATTCTTCCGACTATATTCTCCCGACTATATTGTCCCGACTATATTGTCCCTACTATATTGTCCCGACTATATTGTCCCGACTATATTCTCCCGACTATATTCTCCCGACTATATTCTTCCGACTATATTCTCCCGACTATATTCTCCCGACTATATTCTCCCGACTATATTCTCCCGACTATATTCTCCCGGCTATATTCTTCCGGCTATATTCTCCTGACTATATTCCTGGCTATATTCTCCTGGCTATATTATCCTGGCTATATTCTCCTGACTGTATTCTCCTGGCTATATTCTCCTGGCTATATTCTCCTGGCTATATTCTCCTGGCTATATTCTCCTGGCTATATTCTCCTGGCTATATTCTCCTGGCTATATTCTCCTGGCTATATTCTCCTGGCTATATTCTCCTGACTATATTCTCCTGGCTATATTCTCCTGGCTATATTCTCCTGACTATATTCTCCTGGCTATATTCTCCTGGCTATATTCTCCTGGCTATATTCTCCTGGCTATATTCTCCTGGCTATATTCTCCTTGCTATATTCTCCTGGCTATATTCTCCTGGCTATATTCTCCTGGCTATATTCTCCTGGCTATATTCTCCTGGCTATATTCTCCTGGCTATATTCTCCTGGCTATATTCTCCTGGCTATATTCTCCTGACTATATTCTCCTGGCTATATTCTCCTGGCTATATTCTCCTGACTATATTCTCCTGGCTATATTCTCCTGGCTATATTCTCCTGGCTATATTCTCCTGGCTATATTCTCCTGGCTATATTCTCCTGGCTATATTCTCCTGACTATATTCTCCTGGCTATATTCTCCTGGCTATATTCTCCTGACTATATTCTCCTGACTATATTCTCCTGGCTATATTCTCCTGGCTATATTCTCCTGGCTATATTCTCCTGGCTATATTCTCCTGACTATATTCTCCTGGCTATATTCTCCTGGCTATATTCTCCTGGCTATATTCTCCTGACTATATTCTCCTGACTATATTCTCCTGGCTATATTCTCCTGCCTATATTCTCCTGACTATATTCTCCTGGCTATATTCTCCTGGCTATATTCTCCTGCCTATATTCTCCTGGCTATATTCTCCTGACTATATTCTCCTGGCTATATTCTCCTGGCTATATTCTCCTGACTATATTCTCCTGACTATATTCTCCTGACTATATTCTCCTGACTATATTCTCCTGGCTATATTCTCCTGGCTATATTCTCTTGGCTATATTCTCCTGGCTATATTCTCCTGGCTATATTCTCCTGGCTATATTCTCCTGGCTATATTCTCCTGACTATATTCTCCTGGCTATATTCTCCTGGCTATATTCTCCTGGCTATATTCTCCTGACTATATTCTCCTGACTATATTCTCCTGGCTATATTCTCCTGCCTATATTCTCCTGACTATATTCTCCTGGCTATATTCTCCTGGCTATATTCTCCTGCCTATATTCTCCTGGCTATATTCTCCTGACTATATTCTCCTGACTATATTCTCCTGACTATATTCTCCTGACTATATTCTCCTGGCTATATTCTCCTGGCTATATTCTCTTGGCTATATTATCCTGGCTATATTCTCCTGACTATATTCTCCTGGCTATATTCTCCTGGCTATATTCTCCTGGCTATATTCTCCTGCCTATATTCTCCTGCCTATATTCTCCTGACTATATTCTCCTGGCTATATTCTCCTGGCTATATTCTCCTGCCTATATTCTCCTGGCTATATTATCCTGACTATATTCTCCTGGCTATATTCTCCTGGCTTTATTCTCCTGGCTATATTATCCTGACTATATTCTCCTGGCTATATTCTCCTGGCTATATTCTCCTGCCTATATTCTCCTGGCTATATTCTCCTGGCTATATTCTCCTGACTATATTCTCCTGACTATATTCTCCTGACTATATTCTCCTGACTATATTCTCCTGCCTATATTCTCCTGACTATATTCTCCTGGCTATATTCTCCTGGCTATATTCTCCTGGCTATATTCTCCTGGCTATATTCTCCTGGCTATATTCTCCTGGCTATATTCTCCTGACTATATTCTCCTGGCTATATTCTCCTGGCTATATTCTCCTGGCTATATTCTCCTGACTATATTCTCCTGGCTATATTCTCCTGGCTATATTCTCCTGGCTATATTCTCCTGGCTATATTCTCCTGGCTATATTCTCCTGGCTATATTCTCCTGACTATATTCTCCTGCCTATATTCTCCTGGCTATATTCTCCTGGCTATATTCTCCTGGCTATATTCTCCTGGCTATATTCTCCTGGCTATATTCTCCTGGCTATATTTCTGACTATATTCTCCTGGCTATATTCTCCTGGCTATATTTCTGACTATATTCTCCTGGCTATATTCTCCTGGCTATATTCTCCTGGCTATATTCTCCTGGCTATATTCTCCTGGCTATATTCTCCTGGCTATATTTCTGACTATATTCTCCTGACTATATTATCCTGACTATATTCTCCTGGCTATATTCTCCTGGCTATATTCTCCTGGCTATATTCTCCTGCCTATATTCTCCTGGCTATATTTCTGACTATATTCTCCTGACTATATTATCCTGACTATATTCTCCTGGCTATATTCTCCTGGCTATATTCTCCTGGCTATATTCTCCTGCCTATATTCTCCTGGCTATATTTCTGACTATATTCTCCTGACTATATTATCCTGGCTATATTCTCCTGGCTATATTCTCCTGGCTATATTCTCCTGGCTATATTCTCCTGGCTATATTCTCCTGGCTATATTCTCCTGGCTATATTCTCCTGCCTATATTCTCCTGCCTATATTCTCCTGGCTATATTCTCCTGGCTATATTCTCCTGCCTATATTCTCCTGCCTATATTCTCCTGCCTATATTCTCCTGCCTATATTCTCCTGGCTATATTCTCCTGGCTATATTCTCCTGGCTATATTCTCCTGGCTATATTCTCCTGCTATATTCTCCTGGCTATATTCTCCTGGCTATATTCTCCTGACTATATTCTCCTGGCTATATTCTCCTGGCTATATTCTCCTGGCTATATTCTCCTGGCTATATTCTCCTGCCTATATTCTCCTGCCTATATTCTCCTGGCTATATTCTCCTGGCTATATTATCCTGACTATATTCTCCTGGCTATATTCTCCTGGCTATATTCTCCTGGCTATATTCTCCTGGCTATATTCTCCTGGCTATATTCTCCTGGCTATATTCTCCTGCCTATATTCTCCTGCCTATATTCTCCTGCCTATATTCTCCTGGCTATATTCTCCTGCTATATTCTCCTGGCTATATTTCTGACTATATTCTCCTGGCTATATTCTCCTGACTATATTCTCCTGACTATATTCTCCTGGCTATATTCTCCTGGCTATATTCTCCTTGCTATATTCTCCTGCCTATATTCTCCTGGCTATATTCTCCTGCTATATTCTCCTGGCTATATTTCTGACTATATTCTCCTGGCTATATTCTCCTGACTATATTCTCCTGACTATATTCTCCTGGCTATATTCTCCTGGCTATATTCTCCTGGCTATATTCTCCTGGCTATATTCTCCTGGCTATATTCTCCTGGCTATATTCTCCTGACTATATTCTCCTGACTATATTCTCCTGGCTATATTCTCCTGGCTATATTCTCCTGGCTATATTCTCCTGGCTATATTCTCCTGGCTATATTCTCCTGGCTATATTCTCCTGGCTATATTCTCCTGGCTATATTCTCCTGTCTATATTCTCCTGACTATATTCTCCTGACTATATTCTCCTGACTATATTATCCTGGCTATATTATCCTGGCTATATTCTCCTGGCTATATTCTCCTGGCTATATTCTCCTGACTATATTCTCCTGACTATATTCTCCTGGCTATATTCTCCTGGCTATATTCTCCTGACTATATTCTCCTGGCTATATTCTCCTGGCTATATTCTCCTGGCTATATTCTCCTGGCTATATTCTCCTGGCTATATTCTCCTGGCTATATTCTCCTGGCTATATTCTCCTGGCTATATTCTCCTGGCTATATTCTCCTGGCTATATTCTCCTGGCTATATTCTCCTGCCTATATTCTCCTGCCTATATTCTCCTGGCTATATTCTCCTGCCTATATTCTCCTGCCTATATTCTCCTGGCTATATTCTCCTGCTATATTCTCCTGGCTATATTTCTGACTATATTCTCCTGGCTATATTCTCCTGGCTATATTCTCCTGACTATATTCTCCTGGCTATATTCTCCTGGCTATATTCTCCTGGCTATATTCTCCTGGCTATATTCTCCTGCCTATATTCTCCTGGCTATATTCTCCTGGCTATATTTCTGACTATATTCTCCTGGCTATATTATCCTGGCTATATTCTCCTGGCTATATTCTCCTGGCTATATTCTCCTGGCTATATTCTCCTGGCTATATTCTCCTGCCTATATTCTCCTGGCTATATTCTCCTGCCTATATTCTCCTGGCTATATTCTCCTGGCTATATTCTCCTGGGTATATTCTCCTGGCTATATTCTCCTGGCTATATTCTCCTGACTGTATTCTCCTGGCTATATTCTCCTGGCTATATTCTTCTGGCTATATTCTCCTGGCTATATTCTCCTGGCTATATTCTCCTGGCTATATTCTCCTGGCTATATTCTCCTGGGTATATTCTCCTGGCTATATTCTCCTGGCTATATTCTCCTGACTGTATTCTCCTGACTATATTCTCCTGGCTATATTCTCCTGACTATATTTCTGACTATATTCTCCTGGCTATATTCTCCTGGCTATATTCTCCTGGCTATATTCTCCTGGCTATATTCTCCTGGCTATATTCTCCTGGCTATATTCTCCTGGCTATATTCTCCTGGCTATATTCTCCTGGCTATATTCTCCTGACTATATTCTCCTGACTATATTCTCCTGGCTATATTCTCCTGACTATATTCTCCTGGCTATATTCTCCTGGCTATATTCTCCTGGCTATATTCTCCTGGCTATATTCTCCTGGCTATATTCTCCTGACTGTATTCTCCTGACTGTATTCTCCTGACTATATTCTCCTGGCTATATTCTCCTGACTGTATTCTCCTGGCTATATTCTCCTGGCTATATTCCTGGCTATATTCTCCTGACTATATTCTCCTTGCTATATTCTCCTGGCTATATTCTCCTGGCTATATTCCTGGCTATATTCTCCTGGCTATATTCTCCTGGCTATATTCTCCTGACTATATTCTCCTGACTGTATTCTCCTGACTATATTCTCCTGGCTATATTCTCCTGACTGTATTCTCCTGGCTATATTCTCCTGGCTATATTCCTGGCTATATTCTCCTTGCTATATTCTCCTGGCTATATTCTCCTGGCTATATTCCTGGCTATATTCTCCTGGCTATATTCTCCTGGCTATATTCTCCTGGCTATATTCTCCTGGCTATATTCTCCTGGCTATATTATCCTGGCTATATTCTCCTGGCTATATTCTCCTGACTATATTCTCCTGCCTATATTATCCTGGCTATATTATCCTGGCTATATTCTCCTGGCTATATTCTCCTGGCTATATTCTCCTGGCTATATTCTCCTGGCTATATTCTCCTGGCTATATTCTCCTGGCTATATTCTCCTGGCTATATTCTCCTGGCTATATTCTCCTGGCTATATTCTCCTGACTATATTCTCCTGACTATATTCTCCTGGCTATATTCTCCGGACTATATTCTCCTGCCTATATTCTACTGGCTATATTCTCCTGGCTATATTCTCCTGGCTATATTCTCCTGGCTATATTCTCCTGGCTATATTCTCCTGGCTATATTCTCCTGGCTATATTCTCCTGTCTATATTCTCCTTGCTATATTCTCCGGACTATATTCTCCTGGCTATATTCTCCTGGCTATATTCTCCTGACTATATTCTCCTGACTATATTCCTGGCTATATTCTCCTGGCTATATTCTCCTTGCTATATTCTCCGGACTATATTCTCCTGGCTATATTCCTGGCTATATTCTCCTGGCTATATTCTCCTTGCTATATTCTCCGGACTATATTCTCCTGGCTATATTCTCCTGGCTATATTCTCCTGGCTATATTCTCCTGACTATATTCTCCTGACTATATTCTCCTGGCTATATTCTCCTGGCTATATTCTCCTGGCTATATTCTCCTGGCTATATTCTCCTGGCTATATTCTCCTGGCTATATTCTCCTGGCTATATTCTCCTGGCTATATTCTCCTGGCTATATTCTCCTGGCTATATTCTCCTGACTGTATTCTCCTGACTATATTCTCCTGGCTATATTCTCCTTGCTATATTCTCCTGGCTATATTCTCCTGGCTATATTCTCCTGGCTATATTCTCCTGGCTATATTCTCCTGACTATATTCTCCTGGCTATATTCTCCTGACTATATTCTCCTGACTATATTCTCCTGACTATATTCTCCTGGCTATATTCTCCTGGCTATATTCTCCTGACTATATTCTCCTGGCTATATTCTCCTGACTATATTCTCCTGACTATATTCTCCTGACTATATTCTCCTGGCTATATTCTCCTGGCTATATTCTCCTGACTATATTCTCCTGGCTATATTCTCCTGACTATATTCTCCTGCCTATATTCTCCTGCCTATATTCTCCTGCCTATATTCTCCTGGCTATATTCTCCTGGCTATATTCTCCTGCTATATTCTCCTGGCTATATTTCTGACTATATTCTCCTGGCTATATTCTCCTGACTATATTCTCCTGACTATATTCTCCTGGCTATATTCTCCTGGCTATATTCTCCTGGCTATATTCTCCTGGCTATATTCTCCTGGCTATATTCTCCTGGCTATATTCTCCTGGCTATATTCTCCTGGCTATATTCTCCTGACTGTATTCTCCTGGCTATATTCTCCTGGCTATATTCTCCTGGCTATATTCTCCTGGCTATATTCTCCTGGCTATATTCTCCTGTCTATATTCTCCTGTCTATATTCTCCTGGCTATATTCTCCTGACTATATTCTCCTGGCTATATTCTCCTGCCTATATTCTCCTGGCTATATTATCCTGACTATATTCTCCTGGCTATATTCTCCTGACTATATTCTCCTGACTATATTCTCCTGGCTATATTCTCCTGACTATATTCTCCTGGCTATATTCTCCTGCCTGTATTCTCCTGGCTGTATTCTCCTGGCTATATTCTCCTGGCTATATTCTCCTGGCTATATTCTCCTGGCTATATTCTCCTGGCTATATTCTCCTGGCTATATTCTCCTGACTATATTCTCCTGGCTATATTCTCCTGGCTATATTCTCCTGACTATATTCTCCTGGCTATATTCTCCTGGCTATATTCTCCTGACTGTATTCTCCTGGCTATATTCTCTTGGCTATATTCTCTTGGCTATATTCTCCTGACTATATTCTCCTGGCTATATTTCTGACTATATTCTCCTGGCTATATTCTCCTGGCTATATTCTCCTGGCTATATTCTCCTGGCTATATTCTCCTGGCTATATTCTCCTGGCTATATTCTCCTGACTATATTCTCCTGCCTATATTCTACTGGCTATATTCTCCTGCCTATATTCTCCTGACTGTATTCTCCTGGCTATATTCTCTTGGCTATATTCTCTTGGCTATATTCTCCTGACTATATTCTCCTGGCTATATTTCTGACTATATTCTCCTGGCTATATTCTCCTGGCTATATTCTCCTGGCTATATTCTCCTGGCTATATTCTCCTGGCTATATTCTCCTGGCTATATTCTCCTGACTATATTCTCCTGCCTATATTCTACTGGCTATATTCTCCTGCCTATATTCTCCTGACTATATTCTCCTGGCTATATTCTCCTGTCTATATTCTCCTGGCTATATTCTCCTGCCTATATTCTTTTGCCTATATTCTCCTGGCTATATTCTCCTGCCTATATTCTTTTGCCTATATTCTCCTGCCTATATTCTCCTGACTATATTTCTGACTATATTCTCCTGGCTATATTCTCCTGGCTATATTCTCCTGGCTATATTCTCCTGGCTATATTCTCCTGCCTATATTCTTTTGCCTATATTCTCCTGCCTATATTCTCCTGACTATTTTTCTGACTATATTCTCCTGACTGTATTCTCCTGACTATATTCTCCTGGCTATATTCTCCTGGCTATATTCTCCTGACTATATTCTCCTGACTATATTCTCCTGACTATATTCTCCTGACTATATTCTCCTGCCTATATTCTACTGGCTATATTCTCCTGGCTATATTCTCCTGGCTATATTCTCCTGGCTATATTCTCCTGACTATATTCTCCTGGCTATATTCTCCTGACTATATTCTCCTGGCTATATTCTCCTGTCTATATTCTCCTGGCTATATTCTCCTGCCTATATTCTTTTGCCTATATTCTCCTGGCTATATTCTCCTGGCTATATTCTCCTGCCTATATTCTTTTGCCTATATTCTCCTGCCTATATTCTCCTGACTATATTTCTGACTATATTCTCCTGGCTATATTCTCCTGGCTATATTCTCCTGGCTATATTCTCCTGCCTATATTCTTTTGCCTATATTCTCCTGCCTATATTCTCCTGACTATTTTTCTGACTATATTCTCCTGACTATATTCTCCTGACTGTATTCTCCTGACTATATTCTCCTGGCTATATTCTCCTGCCTATATTCTCCTGCCTATATTCTCCTGACTATATTCTCCTGACTATATTCTCCTGGCTATATTCTCCTGGCTATATTCTCCTGGCTATATTTTCCTGGCTATATTCTCCTGCCTATATTCTCCTGCCTATATTCTCCTGCCTATATTCTCCTGGCTATATTCTCCTGGCTATATTCTCCTGGCTATATTCTCCTGGCTATATTCTCCTGGCTATATTCTCCTGGCTATATTCTCCTGGCTATATTCTCCTGTCTATATTCTCCTGACTATATTCTCCTGGCTATATTCTCCTGTCTATATTCTCCTGTCTATATTCTCCTGACTATATTCTCCTGGCTATATTCTCCTTGCTATATTCTCCTGGCTATATTCTCCTGGCTATATTCTCCTGCCTATATTCTCCTGCCTATATTCTCCTGGCTATATTCTCCTGACTATATTCTCCTGGCTATATTCTCCTGACTATATTCTCCTGACTATATTCTCCTGGCTATATTCTCCTGACTATATTCTCCTGGCTATATTCTCCTGGCTATATTCTCCTGGCTATATTCTCCTGGCTATATTCTCCTGACTGTATTCTCCTGGCTATATTCTCCTGACTATATTCTCCTGGCTATATTCTCTTGGCTATATTCTCCTGACTATATTCTCCTGGCTATATTCTCCTGGCTATATTCTCCTGTCTATATTCTCCTGACTATATTCTCCTGGCTATATTCTCCTGTCTATATTCTCCTGTCTATATTCTCCTGTCTATATTCTCCTGACTATATTCTCCTGGCTATATTCTCCTGGCTATATTCTCCTGGCTATATTCTCCTGGCTATATTCTCCTGCCTATATTCTCCTGCCTATATTCTCCTGGCTATATTCTCCTGACTATATTCTCCTGGCTATATTCTCCTGACTATATTCTCCTGACTATATTCTCCTGGCTATATTCTCCTGACTATATTCTCCTGGCTATATTCTCCTGACTATATTCTCCTGGCTATATTCTCCTGACTATATTCTCCTGACTATATTCTCCTGGCTATATTCTCCTGGCTATATTCTCCTGACTATATTCTCCTGGCTATATTCTCCTGACTATATTCTCCTGCCTATATTCTCCTGGCTATATTCTCCTGGCTATATTCTCCTGGCTATATTCTCCTGACTATATTCTCCTGGCTATATTCTCCTGGCTATATTCTCCTGACTATATTCTCCTGCCTATATTCTCCTGGCTATATTCTCCTGGCTATATTCTCCTGGCTATATTCTCCTGACTATATTCTCCTGGCTATATTCTCCTGGCTATATTCTCCTGGCTATATTCTCCTGCCTATATTCTCCTGCCTATATTCTCCTGGCTATATTCTCCTGGCTATATTCTCCTGGCTATATTCTCCTGACTATATTCTCCTGGCTATATTCTCCTGGCTATATTCTCCTGGCTATATTCTCCTGGCTATATTCTCCTGCCTATATTCTTTTGCCTATATTCTCCTGGCTATATTCTCCTGACTATATTCTCCTGGCTATATTCTCTTGGCTATATTCTCCTGACTATATTCTCCTGGCTATATTCTCCTGGCTATATTCTCCTGGCTATATTCTCCTGGCTATATTCTCCTGCCTATATTCTTTTGCCTATATTCTCCTGGCTATATTCTCCTGGCTATATTCTCCTGCCTATATTCTTTTGCCTATATTCTCCTGCCTATATTCTCCTGACTATATTTCTGACTATATTCTCCTGACTATATTCTCCTGACTGTATTCTCCTGACTATATTCTCCTGGCTATATTCTCCTGGCTATATTCTCCTGACTATATTCTCCTGACTATATTCTCCTGACTATATTCTCCTGACTATATTCTCCTGGCTATATTCTCCTGGCTATATTCTCCTGCCTATATTCTCCTGACTATATTTCTAACTATATTCTCCTGGCTATATTCTCCTGACTGTATTCTCCTGACTATATTCTCCTGGCTATATTCTCCTGC
Source organism: Anomaloglossus baeobatrachus (assembly GCF_048569485.1). Classification (NCBI taxonomy): domain Eukaryota; kingdom Metazoa; phylum Chordata; class Amphibia; order Anura; family Aromobatidae; genus Anomaloglossus; species Anomaloglossus baeobatrachus. Next base: position 479,484 of record NC_134364.1, on the reverse strand, counting down.
CTATATTCTCCTGCCTATATTCTCCTGCCTATATTCTCCTGCCTATATTCTCCTGACTATATTCTCCTGGCTATATTCTCCTGCCTATATTCTCCTGGCTATATTCTCCTGGCTATATTCTCCTGGCTATATTCTCCTGGCTATATTCTCCTGGCTATATTTTCCTGGCTATATTTTCCTGGCTATATTTTCCTGGCTATATTTTCCTGGCTATATTTTCCTGGCTATATTCTCCTGGCTATATTCTCCTGGCTATATTCTCCTGGCTATATTCTCCTGGCTATATTCTCCTGGCTATATTCTCCTGGCTATATTCTCCTGGCTATATTCTCCTGGCTATATTCTCCTGACTATATTCTCCTGGCTATATTCTCCTGGCTATATTCTCCTGACTATATTATCCTGGCTATATTCTCCTGGCTATATTCTCCTGGCTATATTCTCCTGGCTATATTCTCCTGGCTATATTCTCCTGGCTATATTCTCCTGGCTATATTCTCCTGACTATATTCTCCTGACTATATTCTCCTGGCTATATTCTCCTGGCTATATTCTCCTGGCTATATTCTCCTGGCTATATTCTCCTGGCTATATTCTCCTGGCTATATTCTCCTGGCTATATTCTCCTGGCTATATTCTCCTGCCTATATTCTCCTGGCTATATTCTCCTGACTATATTCTCCTGGCTATATTCTCCTGACTATATTCTCCTGCATATATTCTCCTGGCTATATTCTCCTGGCTATATTCCTGACTATATTCTCCTGGCTATATTCTCCTGACTATATTCTCCTGCCTATATTATCCTGGCTATATTCTCCTGGCTATATTCTCCTGGCTATATTCTCCTGACTATATTCTCCTGGCTATATTCTCCTGGCTATATTCTCCTGGCTATATTCTCCTGGCTATATTCTCCTGCCTATATTCTCCTGGCTATATTCTCCTGGCTATATTCTCCTGGCTATATTCTCCTGGCTATATTCTCCTGGCTATATTCTCCTGGCTATATTCTCCTGGCTATATTCTCCTGGCTATATTCTCCTGGCTATATTCTCCTGCCTATATTCTCCTGCCTATATTCTCCTGCCTATATTCTCCTGGCTATATTCTCCTGACTATATTCTCCTGACTATATTCTCCTGGCTATATTCTCCTGGCTATATTCTCCTGGCTATATTCTCCTGACTATATTCTCCTGGCTATATTCTCTTGGCTATATTCTCCTGACTATATTCTCCTGGCTATATTCTCCTGGCTATATTCTCCTGGCTATATTCTCCTGGCTATATTCTCCTGGCTATATTCTCCTGGCTATATTCTCCTGGCTATATTCTCCTGCCTATATTCTTTTGCCTATATTCTCCTGGCTATATTCTCCTGGCTATATTCTCCTGCCTATATTCTTTTGCCTATATTCTCCTGGCTATATTCTCCTGCCTATATTCTCCTGACTATATTTCTGACTATATTCTCCTGGCTATATTTCTGACTATATTCTCCTGACTATATTCTCCTGCCTATATTATCCTGGCTATATTCTCCTGGCTATATTCTCCTGGCTATATTCTCCTGACTATATTCTCCTGGCTATATTCTCCTGGCTATATTCTCCTGGCTATATTCTCCTGGCTATATTCTCCTGCCTATATTCTCCTGGCTATATTCTCCTGGCTATATTCTCCTGGCTATATTCTCCTGGCTATATTCTCCTGGCTATATTCTCCTGGCTATATTCTCCTGGCTATATTCTCCTGGCTATATTCTCCTGCCTATATTCTCCTGGCTATATTCTCCTGGCTATATTCTCCTGGCTATATTCTCCTGGCTATATTCTCCTGGCTATATTCTCCTGGCTATATTCTCCTGGCTATATTCTCCTGGCTATATTCTCCTGCCTATATTCTCCTGCCTATATTCTCCTGCCTATATTCTCCTGCCTATATTCTCCTGCCTATATTCTCCTGGCTATATTCTCCTGGCTATATTCTCCTGGCTATATTCTCCTGGCTATATTCTCCTGGCTATATTCTCCTGACTATATTCTCCTGGCTATATTCTCTTGGCTATATTCTCCTGACTATATTCTCCTGGCTATATTCTCCTGGCTATATTCTCCTGGCTATATTCTCCTGGCTATATTCTCCTGGCTATATTCTCCTGGCTATATTCTCCTGGCTATATTCTCCTGGCTATATTCTCCTGCCTATATTCTTTTGCCTATATTCTCCTGGCTATATTCTCCTGGCTATATTCTCCTGCCTATATTCTTTTGCCTATATTCTCCTGGCTATATTCTCCTGCCTATATTCTCCTGACTATATTTCTGACTATATTCTCCTGGCTATATTCTCCTGGCTATATTCTCCTGGCTATATTTCTGACTATATTCTCCTGGCTATATTCTCCTGACTATATTCTCCTGGCTATATTCTCCTGGCTATATTTCTGACTATATTCTCCTGGCTATATTCTCCTGGCTATATTCTCCTGGCTATATTCTCCTGGCTATATTCTCCTGCCTATATTCTTTTGCCTATATTCTTTTGCCTATATTCTCCTGGCTATATTCTCCTGACTATATTTCTGACTATATTCTCCTGGCTATATTCTCCTGGCTATATTCTCCTGACTATATTCTCCTGGCTATATTCTCCTGGCTATATTCTCCTGACTATATTTCTGACTATATTCTCCTGCCTATATTCTCCTGGCTATATTCTCCTGGCTATATTCTCCTGGCTATATTCTCCTGGCTATATTCTCCTGGCTATATTCTCCTGGCTATATTCTCCTGGCTATATTCTCCTGGCTATATTCTCCTGGCTATATTCTCCTGACTATATTCTCCTGGCTATATTCTCCTGACTATATTTCTGACTATATTCTCCTGGCTATATTCTCCTGGCTATATTCTCCTGACTATATTTCTGACTATATTCTCCTGGCTTTATTCTCCTGGCTATATTCTCCTGGCTATATTCTCCTGGCTATATTCTCCTGGCTATATTCTCCTGGCTATATTCTCCTGGCTATATTCTCCTGGCTATATTCTCCTGGCTATATTCTCCTGGCTATATTCTCCTGGCTATATTCTCCTGACTATATTTCTGACTATATTCTCCTGGCTATATTCTCCTGGCTATATTCTCCTGGCTATATTCTCCTGGCTATATTCCTGACTATATTCTCCTGGCTATATTCTCCTGACTATATTCTCCTGCCTATATTCTACTGCCTATATTCTCCTGCCTATATTCTCCTGGTTATATTCTCCTGGCTATATTCTCCTGGCTATATTCTCCTGGCTATATTCTCCTGGCTATATTCTCCTGGCTATATTCTCCTGCCTATATTCTACTGCCTATATTCTACTGCCTATATTCTCCTGCCTATATTCTTTTGCCTATATTCTCCTGGCTATATTCTCCTGCCTATATTCTCCTGACTATATTTCTGACTATATTCTCCTGGCTATATTCTCCTGGCTATATTCTCCTGGCTATATTCTCCTGACTATATTCTCCTGGCTATATTCTCCTGCCTATATTATCCTGGCTATATTCTCCTGCCTATATTCTCCTGCCTATATTCCCCTGCCTATATTCTCCTGGCTATATTCTCCTGGCTATATACTCCTGGCTATATTCTCCTGCCTATATTATCCTGGCTATATTCTCCTGCCTATATTCTCCTGCCTATATTCCCCTGCCTATATTCTCCTGGCTATATTCTCCTGAGTATATTCTCCTGGCTATATTCTCCTGACTATATTTCTGACTATATTCTCCTGGCTATATTCTCCTGGCTATATTCTCCTGGCTATATTCTCCTGGCTATATTCTCCTGGCTATATTCTCCAGGCTATATTCTCCAGGCTATATTCTCCAGGCTATATTCTCCAGGCTATATTCTCCTGGCTATATTCTCCTGGCTATGTTCTCCTGGCTATATTCTCCTGCCTATATTCTCCTGCCTATATTCTCCTGCCTATATTCTACTGCCTATATTCTACTGCCTATATTCTCCTGGCTATATTCTCCTGGCTATATTCTCCTGGCTATATTCTCCTGCCTATATTCTCCTGACGACATTCTCCTGACGATATTCTCCTGCCTATATTCTCCTGCCTATATTCTCCTGGCTATATTCTCCTGGCTATATTCTCCTGGCTATATTCTCTTGGCTATATTCTACTGCCTATATTCTACTGCCTATATTCTCCTGGCTATATTCTCCTGGCTATATTCTCCTGGCTATATTCTCCTGCCTATATTCTCCTGCCTATATTCTCCTGCCTATATTCTCCTGCCTATATTCTCCTGCCTATATTCTCCTGACTATATTCTCCTGACTATATTTCTGACTATATTCTCCTGGCTATATTCTCCTGGCTATATTCTCCTGGCTATATTCTCCTGCCTATATTCTCCTGCCTATATTCTCCTGCCTATATTCTCCTGCCTATATTCTCCTGCCTATATTCTCCTGACTCTATTTCTGACTATATTCTCCTGGCTATATTCTCCTGGCTATATTCTCCTGACTATATTCTCCTGCCTATATTCTCCTGCCTATATTCTCCTGCCTATATTCTCCTGCCTATATTCTCCTGCCTATATTCTACTGCCTATATTCTCCTGCCTATATTCTCCTGCCTATATTCTCCTGCCTATATTCTCCTGCCTATATTCTCCTGCCTATATTCTACTGCCTATATTCTCCTGCCTATATTCTCCTGGCTATATTCTCCTGGCTATATTCTCCTGGCTATATTCTCCTGGCTATATTCTCCTGACTATATTCTCCTGCCTATATTCTCCTGCCTATATTCTCCTGCCTATATTCTCCTGGCTATATTCTCCTGCCTATATTCTTTTGCCTATATTCTTTTGCCTATATTCTCCTGGCTATATTCTCCTGACTATATTTCTGACTATATTCTCCTGGCTATATTCTCCTGGCTATATTCTCCTGACTATATTCTCCTGGCTATATTCTCCTGGCTATATTCTCCTGACTATATTTCTGACTATATTCTCCTGCCTATATTCTCCTGGCTATATTCTCCTGGCTATATTCTCCTGGCTATATTCTCCTGGCTATATTCTCCTGGCTATATTCTCCTGGCTATATTCTCCTGGCTATATTCTCCTGGCTATATTCTCCTGGCTATATTCTCCTGACTATATTCTCCTGGCTATATTCTCCTGACTATATTTCTGACTATATTCTCCTGGCTATATTCTCCTGGCTATATTCTCCTGACTATATTTCTGACTATATTCTCCTGGCTTTATTCTCCTGGCTATATTCTCCTGGCTATATTCTCCTGGCTATATTCTCCTGGCTATATTCTCCTGGCTATATTCTCCTGGCTATATTCTCCTGGCTATATTCTCCTGGCTATATTCTCCTGGCTATATTCTCCTGGCTATATTCTCCTGACTATATTTCTGACTATATTCTCCTGGCTATATTCTCCTGGCTATATTCTCCTGGCTATATTCTCCTGGCTATATTCCTGACTATATTCTCCTGGCTATATTCTCCTGACTATATTCTCCTGCCTATATTCTACTGCCTATATTCTCCTGCCTATATTCTCCTGGTTATATTCTCCTGGCTATATTCTCCTGGCTATATTCTCCTGGCTATATTCTCCTGGCTATATTCTCCTGGCTATATTCTCCTGCCTATATTCTACTGCCTATATTCTACTGCCTATATTCTCCTGCCTATATTCTTTTGCCTATATTCTCCTGGCTATATTCTCCTGCCTATATTCTCCTGACTATATTTCTGACTATATTCTCCTGGCTATATTCTCCTGGCTATATTCTCCTGGCTATATTCTCCTGACTATATTCTCCTGGCTATATTCTCCTGCCTATATTATCCTGGCTATATTCTCCTGCCTATATTCTCCTGCCTATATTCCCCTGCCTATATTCTCCTGGCTATATTCTCCTGGCTATATACTCCTGGCTATATTCTCCTGCCTATATTATCCTGGCTATATTCTCCTGCCTATATTCTCCTGCCTATATTCCCCTGCCTATATTCTCCTGGCTATATTCTCCTGAGTATATTCTCCTGGCTATATTCTCCTGACTATATTTCTGACTATATTCTCCTGGCTATATTCTCCTGGCTATATTCTCCTGGCTATATTCTCCTGGCTATATTCTCCTGGCTATATTCTCCAGGCTATATTCTCCAGGCTATATTCTCCAGGCTATATTCTCCAGGCTATATTCTCCTGGCTATATTCTCCTGGCTATGTTCTCCTGGCTATATTCTCCTGCCTATATTCTCCTGCCTATATTCTCCTGCCTATATTCTACTGCCTATATTCTACTGCCTATATTCTCCTGGCTATATTCTCCTGGCTATATTCTCCTGGCTATATTCTCCTGCCTATATTCTCCTGACGACATTCTCCTGACGATATTCTCCTGCCTATATTCTCCTGCCTATATTCTCCTGGCTATATTCTCCTGGCTATATTCTCCTGGCTATATTCTCCTGGCTATATTCTACTGCCTATATTCTACTGCCTATATTCTCCTGGCTATATTCTCCTGGCTATATTCTCCTGGCTATATTCTCCTGCCTATATTCTCCTGCCTATATTCTCCTGCCTATATTCTCCTGCCTATATTCTCCTGCCTATATTCTCCTGACTATATTCTCCTGACTATATTTCTGACTATATTCTCCTGGCTATATTCTCCTGGCTATATTCTCCTGGCTATATTCTCCTGCCTATATTCTCCTGCCTATATTCTCCTGCCTATATTCTCCTGCCTATATTCTCCTGCCTATATTCTCCTGACTCTATTTCTGACTATATTCTCCTGGCTATATTCTCCTGGCTATATTCTCCTGACTATATTCTCCTGCCTATATTCTCCTGCCTATATTCTCCTGCCTATATTCTCCTGCCTATATTCTCCTGCCTATATTCTACTGCCTATATTCTCCTGCCTATATTCTCCTGCCTATATTCTCCTGCCTATATTCTCCTGCCTATATTCTCCTGCCTATATTCTACTGCCTATATTCTCCTGCCTATATTCTCCTGGCTATATTCTCCTGGCTATATTCTCCTGGCTATATTCTCCTGGCTATATTCTCCTGACTATATTCTCCTGCCTATATTCTCCTGCCTATATTCTCCTGCCTATATTCTCCTGGCTATATTCTCCTGGTTATATTCTCCTGGCTATATTCTCCTGGCTATATTCTCCTGGCTATATTCTCCTGGCTATATTCTCCTGCCTATATTCTCCTGCCTATATTCTCCTGGTTATATTCTCCTGGCTATATTCTCCTGGCTATATTCTCCTGGCTATATTCTCCTGGCTATGTTCTCCTGCCTATATTCTCCTGGCTATATTCTCCTGCCTATATTCTCCTGCCTATATTCTCCTGCCTATATTCTCCTGACGATATTCTCCTGCCTATATTCTCCTGCCTATATTCTACTGCCTATATTCTCCTGGCTATATTCTCCTGGCTATATTCTCCTGGCTATATTCTCCTGCCTATATTCTCCTGCCTATATTCTCCTGCCTATATTCTCCTGGCTATATTCTCCTGGTTATATTCTCCTGGCTATATTCTCCTGGCTATATTCTCCTGGCTATATTCTCCTGGCTATATTCTCCTGGCTATATTCTCCTGGCTATATTCTCCTGGCTATATTCTCCTGACTATATTCTCCTGCCTATATTCTCCTGCCTATATTCTCCTGCCTATATTCTCCTGCCTATATTCTCCTGCCTATATTCTCCTGGCTATATTCTCCTGGCTATATTCTCCTGCCTATATTCTACTGCCTATATTCTACTGCCTATATTCTCCTGGCTATATTCTCCTGGCTATATTCTCCTGGCTATATTCTCCTGCCTATATTCTCCTGCCTATATTCTCCTGCCTATATTCACCTGCCTATATTCTCCTGGCTATATTCTCCTGGTTATATTCTCCTGGCTATATTCTCCTGGCTATATTCTCCTGGCTATATTCTCCTGACTATATTCTCCTGGCTATATACTCCTGCCTATATTCTCCTGGCTATATTCTCCTGGCTATATTCTCCTGGCTATATTCTCCTGGCTATATTCTCCTGGCTATATTCTCCTGGCTATATTCTCCTGGCTATATTCTCCTGACTATATTCTCCTGCCTATATTCTCCTGCCTATATTCTCCTGCCTATATTCTCCTGGCTATATTCTCCTGGTTATATTCTCCTGGCTATATTCTCCTGGCTATATTCTCCTGGCTATATTCTCCTGGCTATATTCTACTGACTATATTCTCCTGCCTATATTCTACTGCCTATATTCTCCTGCCTATATTCTCCTGGTTATATTCTCCTGGCTATATTCTCCTGGCTATATTCTCCTGGCTATATTCTCCTGGCTATGTTCTCCTGCCTATATTCTCCTGGCTATATTCTCCTGGCTATATTCTCCTGCCTATATTCTCCTGCCTATATTCTCCTGACGATATTCTCCTGCCTATATTCTCCTGCCTATATTCTCCTGGCTATATTCTCCTGGCTATATTCTCCTGGCTATATTCTCCTGCCTATATTCTCCTGCCTATATTCTCCTGGCTATATTCTCCTGGCTATATTCTCCTGGCTATATTCTCCTGGCTATATTCTCCTGGCTATATTCTCCTGGCTATATTCTCCTGGCTATATTCTCCTGCCTATATTCTCCTGCCTATATTCTCCTGGCTATATTCTCCTGGCTATATTCTCCTGGCTATATTCTCCTGGCTATATTCTCCTGGCTAGATTCTCCTGGCTATATTCTCCTGGTTATATTCTCCTGGCTATATTCTCCTGGCTATATTCTCCTGGCTATATTCTCCTGGCTATATTCTCCTGGCTATATTCTACTGCCTATATTCTCCTGACTATATTCTCCTGGCTATATTCTCCTGGCTATATTCTCCTGGCTATATTCTCCTGGCTATATTCTCCTGGCTATATTCTCCTGGCTATATTCTACTGCCTATATTCTCCTGGCTATATTCTCCTGGCTATATTCTCCTGACGATATTCTCCTGCCTATATTCTACTGCCTATATTCTCCTGGCTATATTCTCCTGGCTATATTCTCCTGGCTATATTCTCCTGCCTATATTCTCCTGCCTATATTCTCCTGCCTATATTCTCCTGGCTATATTCTCCTGGCTATATTCTCCTGACGATATTCTCCTGCCTATATTCTACTGCCTATATTCTCCTGGCTATATTCTCCTGGCTATATTCTCCTGGCTATATTCTCCTGCCTATATTCTCCTGCCTATATTCTCCTGCCTATATTCTCCTGGCTATATTCTCCTGACTATATTCTCCTGGCTATATTCTCCTGGCTATATTCTCCTGGCTATATTCTCCTGGCTATATTCTCCTGGCTATATTCTCCTGGCTATATTCTCCTGGCTATATTCTACTGCCTATATTCTCCTGGTTATATTCTCCTGGCTATATTCTCCTGGCTATATTCTCCTGGCTATATTCTCCTGGCTATATTCTACTGCCTATATTCTCCTGACTATATTCTCCTGGCTATATTCTCCTGGCTATATTCTCCTGGCTATATTCTCCTGGCTATATTCTCCTGGCTATATTCTACTGCCTATATTCTCCTGGCTATATTCTCCTGGCTATATTCTCCTGACTATATTCTCCTGGCTATATTCTCCTGGCTATATTCTCCTGACTATATTCTCCTGCCTATATTCTCCTGCCTATATTCTACTGGCTATATTCTCCTGACTATATTTCTGACTATATTCTCCTGGCTATATTCCTGACTATATTCTCCTGGCTATATTCTCCTGGCTATATTCTCCTGGCTATATTCTCCTGACTATATTCTCCTGGCTATATTCTCCTGCCTATATTCTCCTGGCTATATTCTCCTGGCTATATTCTACTGCCTATATTCTCCTGGCTATATTCTCCTGGCTATATTCTCCTGACTATATTCTCCTGGCTATATTCTCCTGGCTATATTCTCCTGTCTATATTCTCCTGGCTATATTCTCCCGGCTATATTCTCCTGGCTATATTCCTGACTATATTCTCCTGGCTATATTCTCCTGGCTATATTCTCCTGGCTATATTCCTGACTATATTCTCCTGGCTATATTCTCCTGGCTATATTCTCCTGGCTATATTCTCCTGACTATATTCTCCTGGCTATATTCTCCTGCCTATATTCTCCTGGCTATATTCTCCTGCCTATATTCTACTGCCTATATTCTACTGCCTATATTCTCCTGGCTATATTCTCCTGCCTATATTCTCCTGCCTATATTCTCCTGCCTATATTCTCCTGCCTATATTCTCCTGGCTATATTCTCCTGGCTATATTCTCCTGACTATATTCTCCTGGCTATATTCTCCTGGCTATATTCTCCCGGCTATATTCTCCCGGCTATATTCTCCTGACTATATTCTCCCGGCTATATTCTCCTGGCTATATTCTCCTGACTATATTCTCCCGGCTATATTCTCCTAGCTATATTCTCCTGGCTATATTCTCCTGTCTATATTCTCCTGGCTATATTCTCCTGGTTATATTCTCCTGGCTATATTCTCCTGGCTATATTCTCCTGGCTATATTCTTCTGGCTATATTCTCCTGGCTATATTCTCCTGGCTATATTCTCCTGGCTATATTCCTGACTATATTCTCCTGGCTATATTCTCCTGGCTATATTCTCCTGGCTATATTCTCCTGACTATATTCTCCTGGCTATATTCTCCTGCCTATATTCTCCTGGCTATATTCTCCTGCCTATATTCTACTGCCTATATTCTACTGCCTATATTCTCCTGGCTATATTCTCCTGCCTATATTCTCCTGCCTATATTCTCCTGCCTATATTCTCCTGCCTATATTCTCCTGGCTATATTCTCCTGGCTATATTCTCCTGACTATATTCTCCTGGCTATATTCTCCTGGCTATATTCTCCCGGCTATATTCTCCCGGCTATATTCTCCTGACTATATTCTCCCGGCTATATTCTCCTGGCTATATTCTCCTGACTATATTCTCCCGGCTATATTCTCCTAGCTATATTCTCCTGGCTATATTCTCCTGTCTATATTCTCCTGGCTATATTCTCCTGGTTATATTCTCCTGGCTATATTCTCCTGGCTATATTCTCCTGGCTATATTCTTCTGGCTATATTCTCCTGGCTATATTCTCCTGGCTATATTCTTCTGGCTATATTCTCCTGGCTATATTCTCCTGGCTATATTCTCCTGGCTATATTCTCCTGGCTATACTCTTCTGACTATATTCCTGATTGTATCCTCCTGACTATATTCTCTTGACTATATTTCTGTCTGTCCTATCAGTAGTATATGTGATATATATGAATTATCAGTATTATATGTGATGTATAAAATATCAGTATATGTGTGATGTATCTATGAATTATCAGTATTATACAGTATATGTGATGTATCTATGAATTATCAATATTATATGTGTGATGTATAAAATATCAGTATATGTGTGAAATATCTATGAATTATCAGTATTGTATGTCTGATGTATAAATGAATTACACTGGTCAACAACAAAATTGCATTTGGTTTGTAATATACCAAATCATATGTATTTTTGCCTCCAGATTCCAAATATATCGTCAGAAATGGTGTATCTCGTAAGATTTTTTAGAAATTGCGGATATTGCAGATTTTTGAAATGTATTTTGTGTACTTCCTGTGCACCGCAATCCCGCTTTATTTTTTTTTTTTCGTTTCAAATGATTGAATCACCAACTAAGCATGGGATAGTGTTCATTTTGGTGTAATATCCAGTGTAAAAAGCTATACATAGAGGGCAGGCGTCTATATATCAATATGTTTGATATTGCGTAGTGTGACTCAGTGGGCTTCCGTGGTATTGCTCAATGATATGTAAAGCTTGGGAATGAGTGCATATGTATATACCGCTCAGACATGTCAATCACACAGTTCTGGTGCATTTGAGACCCTTTTAAAATTCTTGTCTTATTTACAGCGAAATAGCAAAATGGCAAATGCTCAACACCGTCGTTGTTGCGTAAACCATGAATGGTGACAGATTATACCTATTTTTAAAATCACACTTTATTAAATAATCTCTTTAAAAGCACAAACTCAACAAAAACTCCAAAATACATATATAATCACACCATATAGCGGTTGACACAGATTATCAATCCCAGGTATAAGTCCACACAATATCCCCCAGGGGGAGGGGACCTTTAAGTGACCTTACACAGTAGCAGGGATATCCCCAAATGGTTATAGGGGTATATGGAGGTACTCTATTCCGAAGTTGTTTTTCTACCTGTCAATGGAGTACACCCTTATTTTTCTGGTGCCCCCATTCCTCGACGGCTTTCCCTTTTCTGTCCCTGTTTGGACATACAATTTAAATAAAGGTAAGGTCCCTTCTCTTCCTCCTATTTTCCTGGGTTGTGTCAACCCACTATCTGAACATCTCAGGCTATAGTATTCAATAATATTCCAGAATATTGAACAATCAAAGTCAAAAATAATTGTTGTAGTCAGTTCTCAACTGTCCCTCAATAGACTGTACCCTTCCTATCAATGGAGTACACTCTAATTTGTACAATGCCCCCATTCCTCGGCGGCTGCCCCTCAGTAATTTACTGCCTCAGGTGGTGATGTACAATAAACCAACAATGTGGGACATATCAAATGTGTTCAAATGACTTGTCTGCTAATTTTTCAGGGTCCTGAGATGTATCCCATATCAATCAATAATTATATTTCAAACTCGACGCGTTTCCCTCCATCTCCACTTTAGACGGAGTTCATCAGGAGATTCAAAGACTAGGCCTAATAGCCTCCTTCAATGATGTGCTCTCCACGGGTAAAAAAATGGTATGAGACTCATGGAGATGGAGGGAAACGCGTCGAGTTTGAAATATAATTGATTGATATGGGATACATCTCAGGACCCCGAAAAATTAGTAGATAAGTCATTTGAACACATTTGATATGTCCCACATTGTTGGTTTATTGTACATCACCACCTGAGGCAGTAAATTACTGAGGGGCAGCCGCCGAGGAATGGGGGCATTGTACAAATTAGAGTGTACTCCATTGATAGGAAGGGTACAGTCTATTGAGGGGAAGTTGAGAACTGACTATAACAATTATTTTTGACTTTGATTGTTCAATATTCTGGAATATTATTGAATACTATAGCCTGAGATGTTCAGATAGTGGGTTGACACAACCCAGGAAAATAGGAGGAAGAGAAGGGACCTTACCTTTATTTAAATTGTATGTCCAAACAGGGACAGAAAAGGGAAAGCCGTCGAGGAATGGGGGCACCAGAAAAATAAGGGTGTACTCCATTGACAGGTAGAAAAACAACTTAGGAATAGAGTACTTCCATATACCCCTATAACCATTTGGGGATATCCCTGCTACTGTGTAAGGTCACTTAAAGGTCCCCTCGCCCTGGGGGATATTGTGTGGACTTATACCTGGGATTGATAATCTGTGTCAACCGCTATATGGTGTGATTATATATGTATTTTGTAGTTTTTGTTGAGTTTGTGCTTTTAAAGAGATTATTTAATAAAGTGTGATTTTAAAAATAGGTATAATCTGTCACCAAGGAGGTTTTTGTATACCTGTAAAAATAATAGTTTCATCTGAGAAAGTAAACCATGAATGCCATCATGAATGGCAGATCTGCTGCGATTTACAAGTTGTTGTTCTGCTTAAAGTGTCAAATATATCCAACTGCTTGATCCAAGCAAAATAATCCTGCCGCCTCCACATATAAAGCTGGGGCTGATCAAACACTTTATAACAGCTCTTGATAGAGGAGTGCAACTAAGTTAAAGGAAGGTTTATTCATTGGACCTCAAATCAGGAAATTGCTACAAGATGAAACGTTTGACTCAAAACTGAAGAAGCCAGAGTCATCTGCTGGGTCCTTCAAAGCAATTGTTGATGGCTTCTTGGGTAACAATAAAGATGATGAGTGTTTCCATAGTCCATGAGTTATTGCAAAACTACAAAGAAATGAACTGTAGAATGTCACTGAGAATTCATGTTTTACATTCGCACCTTGACATTTTCCAGAAAACTTCATTTCTTAACAGAGTGAGCGTTTTCACCAGGACATTCTCACCATGGAGAAACGCTAGCGAGGACGCTGGAATCCTGCAATGATGGGAGACAGATGAGACTACATACACAAGGAAAGCCTCATCAGCCCATTCTGCCCAAACAACAGGACATTCTCACCATGGAGAAACGCTAGCGAGGACGCTGGAGTCCTGCAATGATGGGCGACAGATGAGACTACATACAGAAGGAAAGCCTCATCAGCCCATTCTGCCCAAACAACACGACATTCTCACCATGGAGAAACGCTAGCGAGGACGCTGGAATCCTGCAATGATGGGCGACAGATGAGACTACATACACAAGGAAAGCCTCATCAGCCCATTCTGCCCAAACACGACATTCTCACCATGGAGAAACGCTAGCGAGGACGCTGGAATCCTGCAATGATGGGCGACAGATGAGACTACATACACAAGGAAAGCCTCATCAGCCCATTCTGCCCAAACACCACGACATTCTCACCATGGAGAAACGCTAGCGAGGACGCTGGAATCCTGCAATGATGGGCGACAGATGAGACTACATACACAAGGAAAGCCTCATCAGCCCATTCTGCCCAAACACGACATTCTCACCATGGAGAAACGCTAGCGAGGACGCTGAATCCTGCAATGATGGGAGACAGATGAGACTACATACACAAGGAAAGCCTCATCAGCCCAAACAACAGGACATTCTCACCATGGAGAAACGCTAGCGAGGACGCTGGACTCCTGCAATGATGGGCGACAGATGAGACTACATACACAAGGAAAGCCTCATCAGCCCATTCTGCCCAAACAACAGGACATTCTCACCATGGAGAAACGCTAGCGAGGATGCTGGACTCCTGCAATGATGGGCGACAGATGAGACTACATACACAAGGAAAGCCTCATCAGCCCATTCTGCCCAAACAACAGGACATTCTCACCATGGAGAAACGCTAGCGAGGACGCTGGACTCCTGCAATGATGGGCGACAGATGAGACTACATACACAAGGGAAGCCTCATCAGCCCATTCTACCCAAACAGGACATTCTCACCATGGAGAAACGCTAGCGAGGACGCTGGACTCCTGCAATGATGGGCGACAGATGAGACTACATACAGAAGGAAAGCCTCATCAGCCCATTCTGCCCAAACAACAGGACATTCTCACCATGGAGAAACGCTAGCGAGGACGCTGGAGTCCTGCAATGATGGGCGACAGATGAGACTACATACACAAGGAAAGCCTCATCAGCCCATTCTACCCAAACACGACATTCTCACCATGGAGAAACGCTAGCGAGGACGCTGGACTCCTGCAATGATGGGCGACAGATGAGACTACATACAGAAGGAAAGCCTCATCAGCCCATTCTGCCCAAACAACAGGACATTCTCACCATGCAGAAACGCTAGCGAGGACGCTGGAGTCCTGCAATGATGGGCGACAGATGAGACTACATACAGAAGGAAAGCCTCATCAGCCCATTCTGCCCAAACAACAGGACATTCTCACCATGGAGAAACGCTAGCGAGGACGCTGGAATCCTGCAATGATGGGCGACAGATGAGAGTACATAAACAAGGAAAGCCTCATCAGCCCATTCTGCCCAAACAGAATATTTTCACCATGGAGAAACGCTAGCGAGGACGCTGGACTCCTGCAATGATGGGCGACAGATGAGACTACATACAGAAGGAAAGCCTCATCAGCCATTTCTACCCCAAACAACAGGACATTCTCACCATGGAGAAACGCTAGCGAGGACGCTGGAATCCTGCAATGATGGGCGACAGATTAGACTACATACACAAGGAAAGCCTCATCAGCCCATTCTGCCCAAACAACAGGACATTCTCACCATGGAGAAACGCTAGCGAGGACGCTGGAATCCTGCAATGATGGGCGACAGATGAGAGTACATAAACAAGGAAAGCCTCATCAGCCCATTCTGCCCAAACAGAATATTTTCACCATGGAGAAACGCTAGCGAGGACGCTGGACTCCTGCAATGATGGGCGACAGATGAGACTACATACAGAAGGAAAGCCTCATCAGCCATTTCTACCCCAAACAACAGGACATTCTCACCATGGAGAAACGCTAGCGAGGACGCTGGACTCCTGCAATGATGGGCGACAGATGAGACTACATACACAAGGAAAGCCTAATCAGCCCATTCTGCCCAAACAACAGGATATTCTCACCATGGAGAAACGCTAGCGAGGACGCTGGAATCCTGCAATGATGGGCGACAGATGAGACTACATACAGAAGGAAAGCCTCATCAGCCCATTCTACCCAAACAGGACATTCTCACCATGGAGAAACGCTAGCGAGGAGGCTGGACTCCTGCAATGATGGGCGACAGATGAGACTACATACACAAGGAAAGCCTCATCAGCTCATTCTGCCCAAACAACAGGACATTCTCACCATGGAGAAACACTAGCGAGGACGCTGAATCCTGCAATGATGGGCGACAGATGAGAGTACATAAACAAGGAAAGCCTCATCAGCCCATTCTGCCCAAACACGACATTCTCACCATGGAGAAACGCTAGCGAGGACGCTGGAATCCTGCAATGATGGGCGACAGATGAGACTACATACACAAGAAAAGCCTCATCAGCCCATTCTGCCCGAACAACAGGACATTCTCACCATGGAGAAACACTAGCGAGGACGCTGGAATCCTGCAATGATGGGCGACAGATGAGACTACATACAGAAGAAAAGCCTCATCAGCCCATTCTGCCCAAACAGGACATTCTCCTCATGGAGAAACGCTAGCGAGGACGCTGGAATCCTGCAATGATGGGCGACAGATGAGAGTACATAAACAAGGAAAGCCTCATCAGCCCATTCTGCCCATACAACAGGACACTCTCACCATGGAGAAACGCTAGCGAGGAGGCTGAATCCTGCAATGATGGGCGACAGGTGAGAAAAGGAAAGCCTCACCAATCCATTCTGCCCAAACATCAGGACATTCTCACCATGGAGAAACGCTAGCGAGGACGCTGGAATCCTGCAATGATGGGCGACAGATGAGACTACATACACAAGGAAAGCCTCATCAGCCCATTCTGCCCAAACAGGACATTCTCACCATGGAGAAACGCTAGCGAGGACGCTGGAATCCTGCAATGATGGGCGACAGATGAGACTACATACACAAGGAAAGCCTCATCAGCCCATTCTGCAGAAACAACAGGACATTCTCACCATGGAGAAACGCTAGCGAGAACGCTGGACTCCTGCAATGATGGGCGACAGATGAGACTACATACAGAAGGAAAGCCTCATCAGCTCATTCTGCCCAAACAGGACATTCTCACCATGGAGAAACGCTAGCGAGGACATTGGAATCCTGCAATGATGGACGACAGATGAGACTACATACAGAAGGAAAGCCTCATCTGCCCATTCTACCCAAACAACACGACATTCTCACCATGGAGAAACGCTAGCGAGGACGCTGGACTCCTGCAATGATGGGCGACAGATGAGACTACATACAGAAGGAAAGCCTCATCAGCCCATTCTGCCCAAACAGGACATTCTCACCATGGAGAAACGCTAGCGAAGACGCTGAATCCTGCAATTATGGGCGACAGATGAGACTACATACACAAGGAAAGCCTCATCAGCCCATTCTGCCCAATCAGGATATTTTCACCATGGAGAATTGCTAGCGAGAACGCTGGAATCCTGCAATGATGGGCGACAGATGAGACTACATACAGTAGAAAAGCCTCATCAGCCATTTCTACCCCAAACAACAGGACATTCTCACCATGGAGAAATGCTAGCGAAGACGCTGGAGTCCTGCAATGATGGGAGACAGATGAGACTACATACACAAGGAAAGCCTCATCAGTCCATTCTGCTCAAACAGGACATTCTCACCATGGAGAAACGCTAGCGAAGACGCTGGAATCCTGCAATGATGGGCGACAGATGAGACTACATACACAAGGAAAGCCTCATCAGCCCATTCTGCCCAAACAGGACATTCTCACCATGGAGAAACGCTAGCGAGGACGCTGGACTCCTGCAATGATGGGCGACTGATAAGACTACATACACAAGGAAAGCCTCATCAGCCTGTGAAGCCCCGCAAACGCTGTGTCGGTGCATTACCTTCAGGGACTCCACGTAGATGGATCTGTCTGGTCACAGGTAGGAAACCTTCTTTGTAGTTTGTCGTGACGCCACTCTCAGATTTGCGGTCAGTGGGGACCGCCACTGCAGGTTAAGGGATGCCTGGGGCTGATGGTGGGTGCAGCCAGTTGTAGTAGCCTCCTGAGAGTGAGGCAAGCCCCAGGGCCCTGTGCAGATGTGTAGAACTACAAGGCGCAGAATGACTCAACACAGGCAGGATGTCTTTCAGGGTTTTTACTCACAGTTGATGGCAGGGTGAGTGACCCGGGCGTAGCTGGGATGAACCAAGTGGGAACCAGGTGTCCTTCAGGCTGACTTGTGAGGGTGACTACTAACTCGCCTTCCTTAGCCCTTGGTGGTTTGGGGTAACCCCGACTTTTAGTCCCTATGGGGGTCACCCAGGGAAGTTGCTGAAGCCTCACTCCCCTTCAGTTGCCGTTTGCTTGTCGCCTGGACCAGATCACTCCAGCTGCTTGCCTCCTGTGACCTATGGGCCCTAACTGTGGCTACGTGGCTGCGGCTTTTGTAGTGTTGTGGCGTGGGCTTTGAGAGCCCCACACCGGCAGGTTTAGCAAAAGAAAGCTGGATCTATCTCCGCTTCGGGATCTGCCGCCCGTTTGGGCCTGGTACTCTCTAGCAGTCTCCTTACTTCCCACTCCGTTGCTCTCTCTCTAGCTGATTATGGATTTCGGGTAGCACTCCTAGTTGACCGTTCTCCCCCGTCGGTAGCCACTGCGTGGACGCTGTCAGACTACAGCAGCCCAGGGGAAGGGGTCAGCTCTCCTCGGAGCTCCCTGGACTCTGCTCTGAACCGGCTCACATCTGGGACCTTCACTGCTGCTCCTGTCAGAGCTTTACTTTCCTGCTCCTCACTCCTCCACACTCTGCTGCAGACTCTAGACTGTTTACTCCTCCTTCTCTTTTCCCTTTTGTGCCTGCCTACGCCACCTAGCAACCAGATTCTCTTACCACACCCCTTGAGAGGAGATGGAGGCTTTTGGCCCCCTCCACTATTCCAGTGAAGGTGAAGGCTTTTCCCCCTCCTGGGATCCCCAGGGGTCCTCTCATGGGTACATGTGTGAGACCTGATCACTATGCGCCTGTGTTCCACACCCCAGTCAGCCTTCTGGATTACCTGTATTGTACTGTCCCCAGCATGGGTGCAGTACTCAGTGGTGCCTGACCAGGTCAGGGGCGCCACATTCCCCCTTAGTTATCACCAGCACGTCCTCGGGCTGCAAGACAACATTTTAAAATGCATAAAACATTAAAACATGTAAAACATTTTTAAAAGCACCAGGTACCATACATCACCACCCTCCACCCACAAGTCCGTTAACCCACCCAAAACCCTTTCACGTTGGCCGCGACTTCAGCCACTTCTGGCAGGATGTAGAGGCGGCTTTCATGGGCTGGTGGTTTCAGGGTATACCTGGCTTGGTGGATCCGCGCCTTCAGCCTCTTCTGGCAGGATGTAGAGGCGGCCTCCACAGTTGGTGCTGACCAGGTACCCTCTTTGTGGTGGAGAGCCAGGCCCCATAAACAGGCATGCTCTCTGGTCGCAGGTGAGCCAAGGCCCTATATACGGACGGGCTCCTCCTGGTTGCAGACGAGCCAAGCCCCTAAACAGGCTGACTCTGGTGGTGGTGGTGCCCTCTGGTGTAACTATTTACACTGCGAGAGTTTGTGGCTATAGCCAGTTCATAGCCTTAAGGTTCATTTCTCACATTAGTTTATGTGGGCACATTCTTAAACTTGTAAACGTTGCAAAACTTCAAAACTGGTCAAAACTTGCTGTACTTTACTTTAAACTTAGGCAGATTCCTCTTCACCAGGGCTTGGGCCTGTAGGGCTGCGGCACCTGTTGCTTTCTTGACCTTTTTCCTCATCTGTAGTTGTCTCTTCCTTAGGTCTTTGGTCTTTTCTTTCTTTATGGCTGTCTTTCCTTTCTTCTTTGGGACATGGCACTACATCTAGCGCATACCAGCCTCTTTCGCCTCGATGCAGGGTAAACTGTACGGAGTCTCCCATTTTTAAGTTTCTGCCAGGGTGTCCTCTGGGCAGATGAGCTCTCACATCTCTTCTATTGACGAAGATACCTTCTTTGATACCAGGTGCAACAATGAACCCGTATCCTGACTTTAGGCTGAAGTCCTCCACTACTCCTCTACAAAGGGGTCCTCTGACCTGTGCTTTGGCTCTTCTCAGGAACCGTTTTTCTTGTAGGTCTCTGGCCGTGACTTCTCTCTGCTCTGGGGATGGCGGTGCAGGGAAAGACTGGGTTCTACTGCGGCGCTGTATCTTGCGGGTTGGATTCTGCGAGGTGCAGCTTACCAGCTCCCAGGTGAGGCTTTGGGGCAGATCTTCCTCAGCAGAAGGTGTCAGGTCTTCCTCGTCCCAGCGGGAATACGGCAGCATCTCTGGCTCGGGGCATGGATCCACTGCTGGTGGCTCCTGAGTCAGCTCCTCAGTTTCCTGGCCTCCTCTCCCCCTTAGTTCTTCTTGGCACTCCTTTGATGGCAGTGCTGGGGATGGGCTTTCTTCAGCAGGCCCAGGCGGGGGACTCTTTGGCGTGGTTGCTGCAGGGGTTGCTGGAATCCTCTTGGGAGTATGCGGAGGGAGCATGTACCGGTCCACCAACCATTGTGGAAACTTGGCTTCCATGTCAGCCTTTAGCTGCCAGTATGCGGGGTCCTCCCCCAGCGTGGGCTTTCCAGCAGGGACCTCTTTGGACTGGGGAGCGGTGTCTGCTCTGGCCTTGCAGGCCGGGGTAAATGGTGATGCAATCTCTTGGCGGGCCGCGCCTGGCATGGTGGCGGCCTGGTCTTGGCGGGCCGCGCCCTGTATGGCGGCGGCCTGGTCTTGGCGGGCCGCGCCCTGTATGGCGGCGGCCTGGTCTTGGCGGGCCGCGCCCTGTATGGCGGCGGCCTGGTCTTGGCGGGCCGCGCCCTGTATGGCGGCGGCCTGGATCGGCGTCGCAGCTGCGATGGGATCTGTGCAGGCTGGGCTGGGCGTCGCTGCAGGGACCGGGTCTTGGTGGGCCGAGCAGGGCATCGCTGCGGCGGCCGGGTCTTGGCGGGCCGAGCAGGGCATCGCTGCGGCGGCCGGGTCTTGGCGGGCCGAGCAGGGCATCGCTGCGGCGGCCTGGGCTTGGCGGGCCGCACCTGGCGTGGCTGCGGCCTGGCTCAGCGTCGCCGCGCCGGGCGCCTCTTCAGGGACCGCGGGCGTGGCAGCAGGGGTCGGGGCATCCGGGCCGGCAGGGGTAATACTGGACTCACCCATCGGTGGCAGCATCGGGGTCTGAGTCGTCGCCGTCCGGTCTGGCACTCGTCGTGCGGTTCCCCTCTCATAGGCCTGAACCGCGGCAGCCATCTCCAGAAGTTCCATGCGTTCTTCCCTGATCTGCTCCACGACCCGGGTCTCCAGTCGGTCGCAGAACTGGGCCAGCTCCCGATACCACCAGGCAGCGGAGCCCGGTTCTGGGTTTCTGCGGTCAGACGCCATTTCTTCTGCGCCCTCTTCTGCACGATTTCCCAGCAGTGGACTCGCCGTTGCCTCTAGTAGCAAGCTGTTCAGTTTCTGCTCTGCCTCTTTCAGCAGCTCCTCTCCCAGCAGCAGGCTTCTGGCTCCCTTTCTGTCCCGACGTCTCTGGACGCTTCCGCTCTCTTCACTTGCGAGGTCAGGACTCTGCAGGGGATCTCTGGGTAGCCACACCTCTTCGTGGGCGGTAACTTCTTCCAGCGCGGGCTGCTGTTGTTTTTCAGCGCGCTTTTCATGGTGGCAATATGGCGGCGCTTCCAATTTTTCAAGCGGACCGCCCAGGCACATGGTCACCTGTCTGAACAGGTCTAGTCCTTATCCTGTTCGTGACGCCAGATGTGAAGCCCCGCAAACGCTGTGTCGGTGCATTACCTTCAGGGACTCCACGTAGATGGATCTGTCTGGTCACAGGTAGGAAACCTTCTTTGTAGTTTGTCGTGACGCCACTCTCAGATTTGCGGTCAGTGGGGACCGCCACTGCAGGTTAAGGGATGCCTGGGGCTGATGGTGGGTGCAGCCAGTTGTAGTAGCCTCCTGAGAGTGAGGCAAGCCCCAGGGCCCTGTGCAGATGTGTAGAACTACAAGGCGCAGAATGACTCAACACAGGCAGGATGTCTTTCAGGGTTTTTACTCACAGTTGATGGCAGGGTGAGTGACCCGGGCGTAGCTGGGATGAACCAAGTGGGAACCAGGTGTCCTTCAGGCTGACTTGTGAGGGTGACTACTAACTCGCCTTCCTTAGCCCTTGGTGGTTTGGGGTAACCCCGACTTTTAGTCCCTATGGGGGTCACCCAGGGAAGTTGCTGAAGCCTCACTCCCCTTCAGTTGCCGTTTGCTTGTCGCCTGGACCAGATCACTCCAGCTGCTTGCCTCCTGTGACCTATGGGCCCTAACTGTGGCTACGTGGCTGCGGCTTTTGTAGTGTTGTGGCGTGGGCTTTGAGAGCCCCACACCGGCAGGTTTAGCAAAAGAAAGCTGGATCTATCTCCGCTTCGGGATCTGCCGCCCGTTTGGGCCTGGTACTCTCTAGCAGTCTCCTTACTTCCCACTCCGTTGCTCTCTCTCTAGCTGAAGATGGATTTCGGGTAGCACTCCTAGTTGACCGTTCTCCCCCGTCGGTAGCCACTGCGCGGACGCTGTCAGACTACAGCAGCCCAGGGGAAGGGGTCAGCTCTCCTCGGAGCTCCCTGGACTCTGCTCTGAACCGGCTCACATCTGGGACCTTCACTGCTGCTCCTGTCAGAGCTTCACTTTCCTGCTCCTCACTCCTCCACACTCTGCTGCAGACTCTAGACTGTTTACTCCTCCTTCTCTTTTCCCTTTTGTGCCTGCCTACGCCACCTAGCAACCAGATTCTCTTACCACACCCCTTGAGAGGAGATGGAGGCTTTTGGCCCCCTCCACTATTCCAGTGAAGGTGAAGGCTTTTCCCCCTCCTGGGATCCCCAGGGGTCCTCTCATGGGTACATGTGTGAGACCTGATCACTATGCGCCTGTGTTCCACACCCCAGTCAGCCTTCTGGATTACCTGTATTGTACTGTCCCCAGCATGGGTGCAGTACTCAGTGGTGCCTGACCAGGTCAGGGGCGCCACAAGCCCATTCTGCCCAAACAACAGGACATTCTCACCATGGAGAAACGCTAGCGAGGAGGCTGAAACCTGCAATGATGGGCGACAGATGAGACTACATACAGAAGGAAAGCCTCATCAGCCCATTCTACCCAAACAACAGGACATTCTCACCATGGAGAAACGCTAGCGAGGACGCTGAATCCTGCAATGATGGGCGACAGATGAGACTACATACACAAGGAAAGCCTCATCAGCCCATTCTGCCCAAACAACAGGACATTCTCACCATGGAGAAACGCTAGCGAGGAGGCTGAAACCTGCAATGATGGGCGACAGATGAGACTACATACAGAAGGAAAGCCTCATCAGCCCATTCTACCCAAACAACAGGACATTCTCACCATGGAGAAACGCTAGCGAGGACGCTGAATCCTGCAATGATGGGCGACAGATGAGACTACATACAGAAGGAAAGCCTCATCAGCCCATTCTACCCAAACAACAGGACATTCTCACCATGGAGAAACGCTAGCGAGGACGCTGAATCCTGCAATGATGGGCGACAGATGAGACTACATACAGAAAGAAAGCCTCAATAGCCCATTCTGCCCAAAAAACAGGACATTCTCAGCATGGAGAAACGCTAGCGAGGACGCTGGAATCCTGCGTTGATGGGCGACAGATGGAACTACATACAGAAGAAAAGCCTCATCAGCCCATTCTGCCCAAACAACACGACATTCTCACCATGGAGAAACGCTAATGAGGACGCTGGACTCCAGCAATGATGGGCGACAGATGAGACTACATACAGAAGAAAGCCTCATCAGCCCATTCTGCCCAAACAGGACATTCTCACCATGGAGAAACGCTAGTGAGGACGCTGGAATCCTGCAATGATGGGCGACAGATGAGGCTTTCCTTGTGTTTGTAGTCTCATCAGCCCATTCTGCAGAAACAACAGGACATTCTCACCATGGAGAAACGCTAGCGAGGACGCTGGATCCTGCAATGATGGGTGACAGATGAGACTACATACACAAGGAAAGCCTCATCAGCCCATTCTGCCCAAACAACACGACATTCTCACCATGGAGAAACGCTAGCGAGGACACTGGAATCCTGCAATAATGGGTGACAGATGAGACTACATACACAAGGAAAGCCTCATCAGCCCATTCTGCAGAAACAACACGACATTCTCACCATGGAGAAACGCTAGCGAGGATGCTGAATCCTGCAATGATGGGCGACAGATGAGACTACATACACAAGGAAAGCCTCATCAGCCCATTCTGCCCAAACAACAGGACATACTCACCATGGAGAAACGCTAGCGAGGACGCTGGAATCCTGCAATGATGGGCGACAGATGAGAGTACATAAACAAGGAAAGCCTCATCAGCCCATTCTGCCCAAACAGAATATTTTCACCATGGAGAAACGCTAGCGAGGACGCTGGACTCCTGCAATGATGGGCGACAGATGAGACTACATACACAAGGAAAGCCTCATCAGCCCATTCTGCAGAAACAACAGGACATTCTCACCATGGAGAAACGCTAGCGAGGACGCTGGATCCTGCAATGATGGGTGACAGATGAGACTACATACACAAGGAAAGCCTCATCAGCCCATTCTGCCCAAACAACACGACATTCTCACCATGGAGAAACGCTAGCGAGGACACTGGAATCCTGCAATAATGGGCGACAGATGAGACTACATACACAAGGAAAGCCTCATCAGCCCATTCTACCCAAACAACACGACATTCTCACCATGGAGAAACGCTAGCGAGGAGGCTGAAACCTGCAATGATGGGCGACAGATGAGACTACATACACAAGGGAAGCCTCATCAGCCCATTCTGCCCAAACAACAGAACATTCTCACCATGGAGAAACGCTAGCGAGGACACTGGAATCCTGCAATGATGGGTAACAGATGAGACTACATACACAAGGAAAGCCTCATCAGCCCATTCTGCCCAAACAGGACATTCTCACCATGGAGAAACGCTAGCGAGGACGCTGGACTCCTGCAATGATGGGTGACAGGTGAGAGTACATAAACAAGGAAAGCCTCATCAGCCCATTCTGCCCAAACAGGACATTCTCACCATGGAGAAACGCTAGCGAGGACGCTGGAAACCTGCAATGATGGGCGACAGATGAGACTACATAAACAAGGAAAGCCTCATCAGCCCATTCTGCCCAAACAACAGGACATTCTCACCATGGAGAAACGCTAGCGAGGACGCTGGACTCCTGCAATGATGGGTGACAGATGAGACTACATACAGAAGAAAACCCTCATCAGCCCATTCTGCTCAAATAACAGGACATTCTCAGCATGGAGAAACGCTAGCGAGGACGCTAAAATCCTGCAATGATGGACGACAGATGAGACTACATACACAAAGAAAGCCTCATCAGCCCATTCTGCCCAAACAGGACATTCTCACCATGGAGAAACGCTAGCGAGGACGCTGGAATCCTGCAATGATGGGCGACAGATGAGACTACATGCAGAAGGAAAGCCTCATCAGCCCATTCTACCCAAACAACACGACATTCTCACCATGGAGAAACGCTAGCGAGGAGGCTGAAACCTGCAATGATGGGCGACAGATGAGACTACATACACAAGGGAAGCCTCATCAGCCCATTCTGCCCAAAGAACAGAACATTCTCACCATGGAGAAACGCTAGCGAGGACACTGGAATCCTGCAATGATGGGTAACAGGTGAGAGTACATAAACAAGGAAAGCCTCATCAGCCCATTCTGCCCAAACAGGACATTCTCACCATGGAGAAACGCTAGCGAGGACGCTGGAAACCTGCAATGATGGGCGACAGATGAGACTACATAAACAAGGAAAGCCTCATCAGCCCATTCTGCCCAAACAACAGGACATTCTCACCATGGAGAAACGCTAGCGAGGACGCTGGACTCCTGCAATGATGGGTGACAGATGAGACTACATACAGAAGAAAACCCTCATCAGCCCATTCTGCTCAAATAACAGGACATTCTCAGCATGGAGAAACGCTAGCGAGGACGCTAAAATCCTGGAATGATGGACGACAGATGAGACTACATACACAAAGAAAGCCTCATCAGCCCATTCTGCCCAAACAGGACATTCTCACCATGGAGAAACGCTAGCGAGGACGCTGGAATCCTGCAATGATGGGCGACAGATGAGACTACATGCAGAAGGAAAGCCTCATCAGCCCATTCTGCCCAAACAACTGGACATTCTCACTGTGGAGAAACGCTAATGAGGACGCTGGAGTCCTGCAATGATGGGCGACAGATGAGACTACATACAGAAGGAAAGCCTCATCAGCCCATTCTGCCCAAACAACACGACATTCTCACCATGGAGAAACGCTAGCGAGGACGCTGGAATCCTGCAATGATGGGTGACAGATGAGACTACATACAGAAGGAAAGCCTCATCAGCCCATTCTGCCCAAACAACACGACATTCTCACCATGGAGAAACGCTAGCGAGGACGCTGAATCCTGCAATGATGGGCGACAGATGAGACTACATACACAAGGAAAGCCTCATCAGCCCATTCTACCCAAACAACAGGACATTCTCACCATGGAGAAACGCTAGCGAGGACGCTGGACTCCTGCAATGATGGGCGACAGATGAGACTACATACAGAAGGAAAGCCTCATCAGCTCATTCTGCCCAAACAGGACATTCTCACCATGGAGAAACGCTAGCGAGGACATTGGAATCCTGCAATGATGGGCGACAGATGAGACTACATACAGAAGAAAAGCCTCATCAGCCCATTCTGCCCAAACAGGACATTCTCACCATGGAGAAACGCTAGCGAGGACGCTGGACTCCTGCAATGATGGGCGACAGATGAGACTACATACACAAGGGAAGCCTCCTCAGCCCATTCTGCCCAAACAACAGGACATACTCACCATGGAGAAACGCTAGCGAGGACGCTGGAATCCTGCAATGATGGGCGACAGATGAGATTACATACACAAGGAGAGTCTCATCAGCCTATTCTGCTCAAACAACAGGACATTCTCACCATGGAGAAACGCTAGTGAGGACGCTGGACTCCTGCAATGATGGGAGACAGATGAGACTACATACAGAAGGAAAGCCTCATCAGCCCATTCTACCCAAACAACAGGACATTCTCACCATGCAGAAACGCTAGCGAGGACGCTGGAATCCTGCAATGATGGGCGACAGATGAGACTACATACACAAGGAAAGCCTCATCAGCCCATTCTACCCAAACAGGACATTCTCACCATGAAGAAACGCTAGCGAGGACGCTGGACTCCTGCAATGATGGGTGACAGGTGAGACTACATACACAAGGAGAGTCTCATCAGCCCATTCTGCCCAAACAGGACATTCTCACCATGGAGAAACGCTAGTGAGGACGCTGGTGTCGCGGGCGGGGAGGAGGGTGTCAGCACACTACGCTCACCCCTTCTGCTCGGATCCGGCGTCTGCTGCTCAGTGGTGGCTCGAGCGGTGGGCCGGATCCCGGGGGTTTCTCGAGCGGCACTCCTCGCCCGTGAGTGAAAGGGGTTTGTTGGGTGTGGGAATTGTTTATTGTCCGTGACGCCACCCACGGTTGTGGTGATTTCACCACCGCTGCTCTATGGGGATCCCGGGGATGGTGATGCGGAGCAGCCAGGTGTTGTGTTGCCCCTCCGTGGGTAGGGGTTGGTGATCCCGGGGCCCGGTGATGGTGAGGGAGGTGCAGGGCCTGGTGGGCGCAGGGACGCGGGGGCAGCGCTGTGCCTTGCGGCACTGTGGTACTCACTCAGCCTGAGACATTGACACAGTTTTTACGGTAAACCAAACGGCTGGATAGACGGTCCCACGGACGGCTGCACTTGCTCTCCCAGTAGGTGACGGTGATGTCCCTTTTCCTAGCACCTTTGTGTACTTGTTGGTTGCGATGGGTCCCCACCGGTAACCCGCTCCCCGGCTTCAAGCTGGACCGGGGGAGCTCTACTCTTTGCCCGCAGGTGCTGGCCCTAAGAAACGGGTGCCTTGGCGGTGGCGGTGTCTCTTCTACACTGGCTGGGCTGTTGCCTTCAATCGGGACTTGGTTGTTGGGGGATCTACGTCCCCTTCACTGACGGATTCGGCAAATTATGGCGACTCCAAGCCTTGCCGGGGTCCGAGAGGCCCCTGCCCTGGTGCTGACTGTCCTTCGGAACACTGCTCCAGACCGCCGGGCACACAGCCTACGGGGTCCTTCCAGGAACTTCCAAACGGTCCCCCTCCAGACAGTCACCGCCGTTGCTGACCTTGCTGACCTGTCCTGCACACAGCTGGACTACTTCAGGCTTTTACACGCTCTTTCTGTTCTGTCACCACTCTTGCTTTCCTCCTTTACTACTTTTCTTTCCTTCTACCTGACTAGACTCCTGTTTACTCCTTCATGTCCCTCACTGGACTGCCTGGTTTCTCCCGCCTCCAGAGCTGTGTCCTCCTCGGTGGGCGGAGCCAACCGCCTGGCCCACCCCGTGGTGTGAATCATCAGCCTCTGGAGGAAGGCAACAAGGATTTTTGGTTAGCTTAGATGTTCCTACCTGGGATGTAGGGTGTGGTGGTGTGTGACCTGTGTCCCCTGGCTTGCCCAGGGCGACACATTCCCCCTTAGCAAAATGCAGACCGTCCGCGGGCTGCCGTCCAACACCGGTTTTATTTTTCTGAAAAAGATAACATAGTAGTATAACATATTTACATTTTTAATAATAACTCTTCCCAAGACGGGAGGCACATTTCTTTTAACGTTGCATAACGGTTTACGGTTACGGTTTCCGCTCTCTCCCACCCAAGCAACCTGGCCCTGATGCTGCCCCTAAAGCCCAGGCAGCACCCCTTGACCCACAGTCCAGCACACGGTACCCGAGCGGGATCTGTCCTTCCCCTCCAGAGGGTAGCCACCGGTTCCTTTGGTGGCTGGGCCCTAGCCTGCTCTGCTCAGGGCCCTCCCTCCAACCTGCCTCTCCGGAGGCGGCATTGCGGAAACGGTAACGGCAAACAACTTATTTACAAGCCACTAACGTTTGTGGTTGCCCTGCAAGTTCACGGGCTTGTCCATGGATAGTCCTCCATGCAAAACTTTTAAACGGTCCCTACGGGGACAACGGTGCCGGCTCCAGCCGGTTGCAAATCACGGTAAATCAGGTGAGGCACTCGGTATCATTTTCTTATCATTCTTTCAAAACTTTCAAACAAACACAACAACCACTCTGTACATTCCCTGACCCCTTTTATTCACAGAACGGTCTCCCTGTACCTAAGTGGAGGTCTACCTAGGTTGGAACGGGTGGACCTTCGGGGCCCGGTGTCAGTGGTGCTAGACAGTGGAGTAGAGGAAACAATCGGTTCCTCCTCCCTGCTATAGTGTGGAGCAGGCGGAGGTGCAGGGGAGCTGAGTACAGGTTCATCCCTGGGCACTGGCACTGGTTCTGGCTCACGGTTAACCGCTTCCACTACTTCTTCATCCACGGGTTGTGGGAACAGTATCACTGGAAGAATCACCGCGCCGTTCTGTGTAGGCCAGTTTGCTGGGAAGTCACCCATTACAGTGTGGATTACCTCTGCTGCCTTCTCTGCTGGTGGAGGAACCGGTACTTCAGCCCCTGCCTTCAACGCTGGTGGGCACCTTTTTAGATGGTCCCGGGAAACTGTGGCCAGGGTGCCCCCTTGGTCACGGCTGATCTGGTAGGCTTTCCCATCTCCCCATTCTGTGGGTTGTATGACGTAAGGGACTTGCTCCCACTGATCATCCAGCTTGTGGGCCTTCCTCTTCCGTTTTAGCACTACGTCTCCTGGCTGGAAAGGACCCGCGGACGCCTTCTGATTGAACCGGTGCTCCTGCTGTTCTCGGCTTCGACTGAGGTTTTTCTCCACATACTCCTGGATTTGCCGGTATTGTGCTCTCCTCCGACTTTCCCACTCTGTCGTCGAAGGGAGGGCTTCTGGGGCCTCCAGCCCCATCTCCAGATCCACCGGCAGGCGGCCAGGCCGAGCCCTCATCAGATACGCCGGGGTGCACTTCGTCGAGCTAGAGGGGATATTATTGTACATGTCGACCAAGTCGGGTAACTTTTCCGGCCACAGGTTCCGTTCCTCCAGCGGTAGCGTCTTGAGAAGCCCCAGGACCAGGTGGTTCATTTTCTCGCACATGCCGTTGGTTTGGGCGTGGTACGGAGTGGTCCGGATTTTCTTGCAGCCGTACAACTGGCAGAATTCGTGGAACACCTCTGCTTCAAAGGTCGGGCCTTGGTCAGTCAGCACCTTTTCGGGGTACCCATGGGGTCGGCAAAAATAAGCCTGGAACGCTCGAGCAGCAGTTCGACCAGTCAGGTCCTTAACGGGGACTACCACCATAAATCTTGAGTAGTGGTCTACAATGGTCAATGCGTAGGTGTACCCACTTCGGCTAGGGGTGAGCTTGACATGGTCTAGTGCGACCAACTCCAGCGGCTGATGGGTAACTATTGGATGTAAGGGTGCCCTCTGGCTAGTCTCGTCCTTCCTCCTCAGCGTACAAGGACCGCACTCTCGACACCAGGCTTCCACCGATTCACGCATCCCACTCCAATAGAACCGCTCCCTCAACAGCATCTCCAGCTTCTTCCACCCGAAGTGGCCAGCACCATCATGGTATGCTCGCAGGACAGTAGCGACGTCAGCTTGAGGAATGACCAACTGGCATATTTTCTCATGGGTCTTCGGGTTGATCAGCTCACGGTACAGCCTCCCTTGGTGTAGGTAAAGCCGTTTCCGTTCTTTCCACAAGCGTTGGGCTTCGGCCGGAGCGGCAGGGTCCATTCCCGTAGCACCTTGTTCCACCAGGGTCTTGACAAGGCGAACAGCCGGCGCTTGGTCCTGAGCTTCCTGCCACTCTTGACTGGGCCGTGGGTTCAGATCCACTCGTTGCTGATGTACTTGTACCCTCTCAGTAGGCGGCTGGTGAAACGCAGGCAACTCGATCTCCTCGAGGTCGTCATCCTCGCACCCCTCTTCTGACAGATGGGGCATTCGGGAGAGTGCATCAGCGTTTATGTTGACACGACCGGCTCGGTACTTTATGGTGAAATCATAATTGGCTAGCCGGGCTACCCACCGCTGCTCCAGTGCGCCCAACTTGGCCGTGTTCAGGTGAGTCAGCGGATTGTTGTCCGTAAACGCGGTGAATGTTGCTGCCGCCAAGTAGTGGCGGAACCGCTCCGTGATAGCCCACACCAACGCCAATAGCTCGAGCTTGAAGGAGCTGTAATTCTCAGGGTTCCTTTCGGTCGGCCGGAGTTTTCGGCTAGCGTAGGCAATCACCTTCTCCTTTCCGTCCTGGACCTGGGATAGGACCGCTGCTAGCCCCACGTTACTGGCGTCCGTGTGGAGGATGAACGGGCGCCCATAATCAGGGTACGCCAGGACCTCTTCTCCGGTCAAGGCCGCCTTCAACTGGCAAAAGGACTCCTCATGCTTGTTCTCCCACGACAGTGGGGCTCCAATGGGTCTACCACCTTTGGTCTGTCCCACGAGGAGGTCTTGCATGGGGGCAGCCATCTTCGTGTACCCCTTTATAAAGCGCCGATAGTACCCCACCAGACCCAGAAACTGCCTTACTTCCCTCACGGTAGTTGGTCTCGGCCAGCTCTGGATGGCAGTAATCTTCTCAGGGTCGGGGGCGACACCATCTGCACTCACCACATGCCCTAGATACTGCACCCTGGGCTTCAGCAGGTGGCATTTAGAGGGCTTCAATTTCATCCCGTACTTGGCAAGGGACGCGAACACCTCGGCCAGGTGCTCCAGATGGGCTTCATACGTCTGGGAATAAACAATCACATCATCCAAGTACAACAGGACGGTCTCGAAGTTTAAATGTCCCAGACAGCACTCCATCAACCGTTGGAAGGTTCCGGGGGCATTGCACAGCCCAAACGGCATGCTATTGAATTCGCAGAGCCCCATCGGGGTGGTGAAGGCGGTCTTCTCCCGGTCCTCTGGGGCCACGGCCACTTGCCAGTATCCGCTGGTGAGGTCAAGGGTCGAGAAGTAGTTTGCAGTTCTCAGTGCAGCCAAAGACTCTTCAATACGAGGTAATGGATAGGTATCTTTATGGGTTATCTGGTTGATCTTCCGGTAGTCCACACACATCCGCATGGTACCATCCTTCTTCTTGACCAGTACCAACGGAGCGGCCCAGGGACTACAGCTGTCCCGAATAACCCCTGCCTCCTTCATATTCCTCAACATATCTTTGGCACACTGGTAATGTGCAGGGGGAATAGGTCTATACCTCTCTTTGATAGGGGGATGTTCACCGGTGGGAATGTGGTGTTGGACCCCCTTGATCTGCCCAAAGTCTAGGGGGTGCTTACTGAAAACCTGTTCATACTCCTGCACCACCCTGTATACCCCTGCCCTGTGATGTGTAGGGGTATCATCAGTGCCTACATGTAGCTGTTGATGCCACTCCTTTGTTTCCCCCTGGGGTGGGGAAGTGCTGGTGGTAGGTGGGAGTGTGGATGGACTGGCTTCATGGATACTGTGAGGGTCCAGGGTGAGCAGCTTGGCAATGGTGGCATACCGGGGAAGCCTGACCTCTTCCTCTCCACAGTTCAGCACTCTCACAGGCACTCTCCCTTTCTTCACATCCACCACCCCTCGGGCGGCCATTACAGTGGGCCAGTGCTCGGAAGGCATGGGCTCCATCATCGCAGGGTAGTCACACCCCTGAGGCCCTACTGCTGCCCTACACCAGATCATCATCTCACTCCTAGGGGGCACAGTCAATGGAGCAACATCCATCACTCTCACTCCACCAATCTCCCCTCCTGTTGAGCTTACATGCTGGCGGTACATCAGGGCTCGGATCTCACGCTGCACGGCCCTCTGCCGGCTCCCTGCCGCTGTGGCGGCCAGCTGCTGTAATAGGGTTAACACATCAGCCATGCAGTGTTCCATCACATTGGTTCCCAGCACTATTTTCGGGTTATGATCACTGGGCTCATTCATGATCACAATCATACCCTGGTGTTGCAGTTCAGCTTGCCCCACTGTCATAGCCACTTGTTTATACCCCACCTGGGTCAATGGAAGTCCATTAGCGGCAATCAAAGTTATACTATTGTCTGGAGGCGCCAGCTCGTCTATGGCCCAATACCGCTGATACAACGTGTACGGTATGGTAGTTACCTGTGATCCAGTGTCCAAGAGAGCCATCACTGGTATGCCGTCCACAGCCACGGGGATGATGGGGCGGGCCCCGATGTATCGGTCCCGCCAGTCCGGGGGGCCACGATGTTCTACTCCTGAGGATTGGCCTGGGGCCCCAGGGGTTGCTCGTTTAACGGGCACTGTCGGAAGTAATGACCCGGCTTACGGCACTTGTAGCAGATTGGGGGTCTGCTCCGCGGATTGTTAGCACTTCTCCGCTGCATCCAGGGAACATCCTCGGGACTGTCAGCAAGTTGTATCTGTGCTGGAGGCTGAGGTCTGGTCAGAGGTTGGAGTGCAGCAAGGATCTTGGCAAGGTCTCCGTCCATGCGACGGACCTGGGCTGCCAGGTCTTCCACTGTGCTGCTCGGGGCTGCAGGTATTGGAGAGGTTGGTTTGGCTGAGGCCGCCACAACGGGAGCCGTCTCGACGGGCCACGGGGCGGGTTCCAGAACTTTGGCAGCTGGGGGCTGTAGTGCTTTAATGGCCCGCTCCTTTAACACAGCAAAGTCCACATCAGGGTGTTCCAGGGCCCACAGCCGGAGTTGTTTACGATCCTCAGGGGACCTCATCCCCTGCGCAAATTGCTCCACTAACATCTTGTTGCTATCCGCCTCATTAATAGGGTTCACCCGCTTCAGCGTGCGGAGGGCGGTCTGCAGACGTAGAGCATAGTCCCAAATGCTATCCCCAGCTCGTTGCCGGCACTGGTAAAACTGCATCCTCAGCTCCGCTTCAGTCCGGGTCTCGAAGGCAGTCTGTAGCTTCTCAAAGATGGTGGCTACAGAGAGCCGGTCCCCCTCGGCCCAGGTCTCCGCTTCCTGCTCCGCCGCACCGGTTAACTGGCCTAGCACTATCGCTGCACGTTGCTTATCAGTCAGGGGGTACAGCTCTAGCAACGGGTTAAGCTTTTTCCGGAAGGCCTGTAGGGCATCCGGTTTCCCGTCATACTGCGGTAGCCAGGCAGCTCCGGGCGCATAGGGCAAGGAGAACGGCATGACCTGAGCGAGCGCGGGGGTCGCGGCACCTCCCGCCGGTGCGGCCGGGACCTGGGCAGGCCCATTCCCATCCGCGGGTGCCGCTGCAGCTGCGACCACCGCTCCTCCAGCGGCTCCGTCGGGCGCAGACATCTTGTTTCCGTCCCCCTTAGCTCTTTCCGGCCCCTCCTCTATCGGGGCGGGGTTTTGGCCTTCGCGCCTCTACTGCTCGAGAAGACGCTCGAGCGGTAAATTTTCGCGCCAAAGATGGCAGCTTCTGAAATTTTTCTGCCGGATACCTCCGGCGGTAACAAGGCGCACCTCTACCAGACGGCAGAGCGGTAAGATCCTGTTCGTGACGCCAAGTTGTCGCGGGCGGGGAAGAGGGTGTCAGCACACTACGCTCACCCCTTCTGCTCGGGTCCGGCGTCTGCTGCTCAGTGGTGGCTCGAGCGGTGGGCCGGATCCCGGGGGTTTCTCGAGCGGCACTCCTCGCCCGTGAGTGAAAGGGGTTTGTTGGGTGTGGGAATTGTTTATTGTCCGTGACGCCACCCACGGTTGTGGTGATTTCACCACCGCTGCTCTATGGGGATCCCGGGGATGGTGATGCGGAGCAGCCATGTGTTGTGTTGCCCCTCCGTGGGTAGGGGTTGGTGATCCCGGGGCCCGGTGATGGTGAGGGAGGTGCAGGGCCTGGTGGGCGCAGGGACGCGGGGGCAGCGCTGTGCCTTGCGGCACTGTGGTACTCACTCAGCCTGAGACGTTGACACAGTTTTTACGGTAAACCAAACGGCTGGATAGACGGTCCCACGGACGGCTGCACTTGCTCTCCCAGTAGGTGACGGTGATGTCCCTTTTCCTAGCACCTTTGTGTACTTGTTGGTTGCGATGAGTCCCCACCGGTAGCTCTACTCTTTGCCCGCAGGCGCTGGCCCTAAGAAACGGGTGCCTTGGCGGTGGCGGTGTCTCTTCTACACTGGCTGGGCTGTTGCCTTCAATCGGGACTTGGTTGTTGGGGGATCTACGTCCCCTTCACTGACGGATTCGGCAAATTATGGCGACTCCAAGCCTTGCTGGGGTCCGAGAGGCCCCTGCCCTGGTGCTGACTGTCCTTCGGAACACTGCTCCAGACCGCCGGGCACACAGCCTACGGGGTCCTTCCAGGAACTTCCAAACGGTCCCCCTCCAAACAGTCACCGCCGTTGCTGACCTTGCTGACCTGTCCTGCACACAGCTGGACTACTTCAGGCTTTTACACGCTCTTTCTGTTCTGTCACCACTCTTGCTTTCCTCCTTTACTACTTTTCTTTCCTTCTACCTGAATAAACTCCTGTTTACTCCTTCATGTCCCTCACTGGACTGCCTGGTTTCACCCGCCTCCAGAGCGGTGTCCTCCTCGGTGGGCGGAGCCAACCGCCTGGCCCATCCCCTGGTGTGAATCATCAGCCTCTGGAGGAAGGCAACAAGGATTTTTGGTTAACTTAGATGTTCCTACCTGGGATGTAGGGTGTGGTGGTGTGTGACCTGTGTCCCCTGGCTTGCCCAGGGCGACACACTGGACTCCTGCAATGATGGGCGACAGATGAGACTACATAAACATAGAAAGCCGTCTTCAGCCCATTCTGCCCAAACAGGACATTCTCACCATAGAGAAACGCTAGTGAGGACGCTGGACTCCTGCAATGATGGGAGACAGATGAGACTACATACACAAGGAAAGCCTCATCAGCCCATTCTGCCCAAACAACAGGACATTCTCACCATGGAGAAACGCTAGCGAGGATGCTGCAATCCTGCAATGATGGGCGACAGGTGAAAAAAGTAAAGCCTCATCAGCCCATTCTGCCCAAACAACAGGACACTTTCACCATGGAGAAACGCTAGCGAGGACACTGAATCCTGCAATGATGGGCGACAGATGACACTACATACACAAGGAAAGCCTCATCAGCCCATTCTGCCCAAACAACAGGACATTCTCACCATGGAGAAACGCTACCAAGGACGCTGGAATCCTGCAATGATGGGCGACAGATGAGACTACATACACAAGGGAAGCCTCATCAGCCCATTCTGCCCAAACAGGATATTCTCACCATGGAGAACGCTAGCGAGGACACTGGAATCCTGCAATAATGGGCGACAGATGAGACTACATACACAAGGAAAGCCTCATCAGCCATTTCTACCCCAAACAACAGGACATTCTCACCATGGAGAAACGCTAGTGAAGACGCTGGAATCCTGCAATGATGGGAGACAGATGAGACTACATACACAAGGAAAGCCTCATCAGCCCATTCTGCCCAAACAGGACATTCTCACCATGGAGAAACGCTAGCGAGGACGCTGGACTCCTGCAATGATGGGCGACTGATAAGACTCCATACACAAGGAAAGCCTCATCACTTCATTCTGCCCAAACAACAGGACATTCTCAGCATGGAGAAACGCTAGCGAGGACGCTGGAATCCTGCGTTGATGGGCGACAGATGGAACTACATACAGAAGAAAAGCCTCATCAGCCCATTCTGCCCAAACAACAGGACATTCTCACCATGGAGAAACGCTAGCGAGGAGGCTGGACTCCTGCAATGATGGGCGACAGATGAGACTACATACACAAGGAAAGCCTCATCAGCCCATTCTGCAGAAACAACAGGACATTCTCACCATGGAGAAACGCTAGCGAGGACGCTGGATCCTGCAATGATGGGTGACAGATGAGACTACATACACAAGGAAAGCCTCATCAGCCCATTCTGCCCAAACAACGGGACATTCTCACCATGGAGAAACGCTAGCGAGGACGCTGAATCCTGCAATGATGGGCGACAGATGAGACTACATACACAAG
This sequence comes from Anomaloglossus baeobatrachus, assembly GCF_048569485.1. Taxonomy (NCBI): domain Eukaryota; kingdom Metazoa; phylum Chordata; class Amphibia; order Anura; family Aromobatidae; genus Anomaloglossus; species Anomaloglossus baeobatrachus. The sequence goes on along the minus strand of NC_134364.1, from coordinate 441,936 downwards.
GAAAGCCTCATCAGCCCATTCTGCCCAAACAACACGACATTCTCACCATGGAGAAACGCTAGCGAGGACGCTGGAGTCCTGCAATGATGGGCGACAGATGAGACTACATACACAAGGGAAGCCTCATCAGCCCATTCTGCCCAAACAACAGGATATTCTCACCATGGAGAAACGCTAGCGAGGACACTGGAATCCTGCAATAATGGGCGACAGATGAGACTACATACACAAGGAAAGCCTCATCAGCCCATTCTGCCCAAACACGACATTCTCACCATGGAGAAACGCTAGCGAGGACGCTGGACTCCTGCAATGATGGGTGACAGATGAGACTACATACACAAGGAAAGCCTCATCAGCCCATTCTGCCCAAACAACACGACATTCTCACCATGGAGAAACGCTAGCGAGGACACTGGAATCCTGCAATGATGGGCGACAGATGAGACTACATACACAAGGAAAGCCTCATCAGCCCATTCTGCCCAAACAGGACATTCTCACCATGGAGAAACGCTAGCGAGGACGCTGGAATCCCTGCAATGATGGGCGACAGATGAGACTACATACAGAAAGAAAGCCTCATCAGCCCATTCTGCCCAAACAACACGACATTCTCACCATGGAGAAACGCTAGCGAGGACGCTGGACTCCTGCAATGATGGGCGACTGATGAGACTACATACACAAGGAAAGCCTCATCAGCCCATTCTGCCCAAACAACAGGACATTCTCACCATGGAGAAACGCTAGCGAGGACGCTGGAATCCTGCAATGATGGGCGACTGATGAGACTACATACACAAGGGAAGCCTCATCAGCTCATTCTGCCCAAACAGGACATTCTCACCATGAAGAAACGCTAGCGAGGACGCTGAATCCTGCAATGATGGGCGACAGATGAGACTACATACACAAGGAAAGCCTCATCAGCCCATTCTGCCCAAAAAAACAGGACATTCTCAGCATGGAGAAACGCTAGAGAGGACGCTGGAATCCTGCGTTGATGGGCGACAGATGGAATTACATACAGAAGAAAAGCCTCATCAGCCCATTCTGCCCAAACAACACGACATTCTCACCATGGAGAAACGCTAATGAGGATGCTGGACTCCAGCAATGATGGGCGACAGATGAGACTACATACACAAGGAAAGCCTCATCAGCCCATTCTGCAGAAACAACAGGACATTCTCACCATGGAGAAACGCTAGCGAGGACGCTGGAATCCTGCAATGATGGGCGACAGATGAGACTACATACACAAGGAAAGCCTCATCAGCCCATTCTGCAGAAACAACAGGACATTCTCACCATGGAGAAACGCTAGCGAGGACGCTGGAATCCTGCAATGATGGGTAACAGATGAGACTACATACACAAGGAAAGCCTCATCAGCCCATTCTGCCCAAACAACGGGACATTCTCACCATGGAGAAACGCTAGCGAGGACGCTGAATCCTGCAATGATGGGCGACAGATGAGACTACATACACAAGGAAAGCCTCATCAGCCCATTCTGCCCAAACAACAGGACATTCTCACCATGGAGAAACGCTAGCGAGGACGCTGGATCCTGCAATGATGGGCGACAGATGAGACTACATACACAAGGGAAGTCTCATCAGCCCATTCTGCCCAAACAACACGACATTCTCACCATGGAGAAACGCTAGCGAGGACGCTGGAGTCCTGCAATGATGGGCGACAGATGAGACTACATACACAAGGAAAGCCTCATCAGCCCATTCTACCCAAACAACAGGACATTCTCACAATGGAGAAACGCTAGTGAGGACGCTGGAATCCTGCAATGATGGGCGACTGATGAGACTACATACACAAGGGAAGCCTCATCAGCCCATTCTGCCCAAACAACAGGATATTCTCACCATGGAGAAACGCTAGCGAGGACACTGGAATCCTGCAATAATGGGCGACAGATGAGACTGCATACACAAGGGAAGCCTCATCAGCCCATTCTACCCAAACAACAGAATATTCTCACCATGGAGAAACGCTAGTGAGGACGCTGGACTCCTGCAATAATGGGCGACAGATGAGACTACATACACAAGGGAAGCCTCATCAGCCCATTCTACCCAAACAACAGGACATTCTCACCATGGAGAAACGCTAGCGAGGACTCAGGAAACCTTCAATGATGGGCGACAGATGAGACTACATACACAAGGGAAGCCTCATCAGCCCATTCTGCTCAAACAACAGGACATTCTCACCATGGAGAAACGCTAGCGAGGACGCTGTAATCCTGCAATGATGGGCGACAGATGAGACTACATACACAAGGAAAGCCTCATCAGCCCATTCTACCCAAACACCACGACATTCTCACCATGGAGAAACGCTAGCGAGGACGCTGAATCCTGCAATGATGGGCGACAGGTGAGACTACATACACAAGGAAAGCCTCATCAGCCCATTCTGCCGAAACAACACGACATTCTCACCATGGAGAAACGCTAGCGAGGACGCTGGAATCCTGCAATGATGGGCGACAGATGAGACTACATACACAAGGGAAGCCTCATCAGCCCATTCTGCCCAAACAACAGAACATTCTCACCATGGAGAAACGCTAGCGAGGACGCTGGAATCCTGCAATGATGGGCGACAGATGAGACTACATACAGAAGAAAAGCCTCATCTGCCCATTCTGCCCAAACAGCAGAACATTCTCACCATGGAGAAACGCTAGTGAGGACGCTGAATCCTGCAATGATGGGTGACAGATGAGACTACATACACAAGGGAAGCCTCATCAGCCCATTCTACCCAAACAGGACATTCTCACCATGGAGAAACGCTAGCGAGGACGCTGGAATCCTGCAATGATGGGCGACAGATGAGACTACATACACAAGGGAAGCCTCATCAGCCCATTCTACCCAAACAGGACATTCTCACCATGGAGAAACGCTAGCGAGGACGCTGGAATCCTGCAATGATGGGTAACAGATGAGACTACATACACAAGGAAAGCCTCATCAGCCCATTCTGCCCAAACAACGGGACATTCTCACCATGGAGAAACGCTAGCGAGGACGCTGAATCCTGCAATGATGGGCGACAGATGAGACTACATACACAAGGAAAGCCTCATCAGCCCATTCTGCCCAAACAACAGGACATTCTCACCATGGAGAAACACTAGCGAGGACGCTGGATCCTGCAATGATGGGCGACAGATGAGACTACATACACAAGGGAAGCCTCATCAGCCCATTCTGCCCAAACAACACGACATTCTCACCATGGAGAAACGCTAGCGAGGACGCTGGAGTCCTGCAATGATGGGCGACAGATGAGACTACATACACAAGGAAAGCCTCATCAGCCCATTCTACCCAAACAACAGGACATTCTCACAATGGAGAAACGCTAGTGAGGACGCTGGAATCCTGCAATGATGGGCGACTGATGAGACTACATACACAAGGGAAGCCTCATCAGCCCATTCTGCCCAAACAACAGGATATTCTCACCATGGAGAAACGCTAGCGAGGACACTGGAATCCTGCAATAATGGGCGACAGATGAGACTACATACACAAGGAAAGCCTCATCAGCCCATTCTACCCAAACAACAGAATATTCTCACCATGGAGAAACGCTAGCGAGGACGCTGAATCCTGCAATGATGGGCGACAGATGACACTACATACACAAGGAAAGCCTCATCAGCCCATTCTGCCCAAAAACACGACATTCTCACCATGGAGAAACGCTAGCGAGGACGCTGGACTCCTGCAATGATGGGCGACAGATGAGACTACATACACAAGGGAAGCCTCATCAGCCCATTCTACCCAAACAACAGGACATTCTCACCATGGAGAAACGCTAGCGAGGACGCTGGACTCCTGCAATGATGGGCGACAGATGAGACTACATACACAAGGAAAGCCTCATCAGCCCATTCTGCAGAAACAACAGGACATTCTCACCATGGAGAAACGCTAGCGAGGACGCTGGAATCCTGCAATGATGGGCGACAGATGAGACTACATACACAAGGAAAGCCTCATCAGCCCATTCTGCAGAAACAACAGGACATTCTCACCATGGAGAAACGCTAGCGAGGACGCTGGACTCCAGCAATGATGGGTGACAGATGAGACTACATACACAAGGAAAGCCTCATCAGCCCATTCTACCCAAACAGGACATTCTCACCATGGAGAAACGCTAGCGAGGACGATGGACTCCAGCAATGATGGGCGACAGATGAGACTACATACACAAGGAAAGCCTCATCAGCCCATTCTACCCGAACAACAGGACATTCTCACCATGGAGAAACGCTAGCGAGGACGCTGGAATCCTGCAATGATGGGCGACAGATGAGACCACATACACAAGGAAAGCCTCATCAGCCCATTCTGCCCAAACAACACGACATTCTCACCATGGAGAAACGCTAGCGAGGACGCTGGATCCTGCAATGATGGGCGACAGATGAGACTACATACAGAAGGAAAGCCTCATCAGCCCATTCTACCCAAACAGGACATTCTCACCATGGAGAAACGCTAGCGAGGACGCTGGAATCCTGCAATGATGGGTGACAGATGAGACTACATACAGAAGAAAAGCCTCATCAGCCCATTCTACCCAAACAACACGACATTCTCACCATGGAGAAACGCTAGCGAGGACGCTGGACTCCTGCAATGATGGGCGACAGATGAGACTACATACACAAGGAAAGCCTCATCAGCCCATTCTGCCCAAACAACAGGACATTCTCACCATGGAGAAATGCTAGCGAGGACGCTGGATCCTGCAATGATGGGCGACAGATGAGACTACATACACAAGGAAAGCCTCATCAGCCCATTCTACCCAAACAACAGGACATTCTCACCATGGAGAAACGCTAGCGAGGACGCTGGAATCCTGCAATGATGGACGACAGATGAGACTACATACACAAGGAAAGCCTCATCAGCCCATTCTACCCAAACAACAGAATATTCTCACCATGGAGAAACGCTAGTGAGGACGCTGGACTCCTGCAATAATGGGCGACAGATGAGACTACATACACAAGGGAAGCCTCATCAGCCCATTCTACCCAAACAACAGGACATTCTCACCATGGAGAAACGCTAGCGAGGACTCTGGAATCCTTCAATGATGGGCGACAGATGAGACTACATACACAAGGGAAGCCTCATCAGCCCATTCTGCTCAAACAACAGGACATTCTCACCATGGAGAAACGCTAGCGAGGACGCTGTAATCCTGCAATGATGGGCGACAGATGAGACTACATACACAAGGAAAGCCTCATCAGCCCATTCTACCCAAACACCACGACATTCTCACCATGGAGAAACGCTAGCGAGGACGATGGACTCCAGCAATGATGGGCGACAGATGAGACTACATACACAAGGAAAGCCTCATCAGCCCATTCTACCCGAACAACAGGACATTCTCACCATGGAGAAACGCTAGCGAGGACGCTGGAATCCTGCAATGATGGGCGACAGATGAGACCACATACACAAGGAAAGCCTCATCAGCCCATTCTGCCCAAACAACACGACATTCTCACCATGGAGAAACGCTAGCGAGGACGCTGGATCCTGCAATGATGGGCGACAGATGAGACTACATACAGAAGGAAAGCCTCATCAGCCCATTCTACCCAAACAGGACATTCTCACCATGGAGAAACGCTAGCGAGGACGCTGGAATCCTGCAATGATGGGTGACAGATGAGACTACATACAGAAGAAAAGCCTCATCAGCCCATTCTACCCAAACAACACGACATTCTCACCATGGAGAAACGCTAGCGAGGACGCTGGACTCCTGCAATGATGGGCGACAGATGAGACTACATACACAAGGAAAGCCTCATCAGCCCATTCTGCCCAAACAACAGGACATTCTCACCATGGAGAAATGCTAGCGAGGACGCTGGATCCTGCAATGATGGGCGACAGATGAGACTACATACACAAGGAAAGCCTCATCAGCCCATTCTACCCAAACAACAGGACATTCTCACCATGGAGAAACGCTAGCGAGGACGCTGGAATCCTGCAATGATGGACGACAGATGAGACTACATACACAAGGAAAGCCTCATCAGCCCATTCTGCCCAAACACCACGACATTCTCACCATGGAGAAACGCTAGCGAGGACGCTGAATCCTGCAATGATGGGCGACAGATGAGACTACATACAGAAGGAAAGCCTCATCAGCCCATTCTGCCCAAACAACAGGACATTCTCACCATGCAGAAACGCTAGTGAGGACGCTGAATCCTGCAATGATGGGCGACAGATGAGACTACATACACAAGGAAAGCCTGATCAGCCCATTCTGCCCAAACAACAGGACATTCTCACCATGGAGAAACGCTAGCGAGGACGCTGAATCCTGCAATGATGGGCGACAGATGAGACTACATACACAAGGAAAGCCTGATCAGCCCATTCTGCCCAAACAACAGGACATTCTCACCATGGAGAAACACTAGCGAGGACGCTGGACTCCTGCAATGATGGGCGACAGATGAGACTACATACAGAAGGGAAGCCTCATCAGCCCATTCTACCCAAACACGACATTCTCACCATGGAGAAACGCTAGTGAGGACGCTGGACTCCTGCAATGATGGGCGACAGATGAGACTACATACACAAGGAAAGCCTCATCAGCCCATTCTACCCAAACAACAGGACATTCTCACCATGGAGAAACGCTAGCGAGGACGCTGGAATCCTGCAATGATGGGCGACAGATGAGACTACATACACAAGGAAAGCCTCATCAGCCCATTCTACCCAAACAACAGGACATTCTCACCATGGAGAAACGCTAGTGAGGACGCTGGAATCCTGCAATGATGGGCGACAGATGAGACTACATACACAAGGGAAGCCTCATCAGCCCATTCAGCCCAAACAACACGACATTCTCACCATGGAGAAACGCTAGCGAGGACGCTGGAATCCTGCAATGATGGGCGACAGGTGAGACTACATACACAAGGAAAGCCTCATCAGCCCATTCTACCCAAACAACAGGACATTCTCACCATGGAGAAACGCTAGCGAGGACGCTGGATCCTGCAATGATGGGCGACAGATGAGGCTACATACACAAAGAAAGCCTCATCAGCCCATTCTGCCCAAACACCACGACATTCTCACCATGGAGAAACGCTAGCGAGGACACTGGACTCCTGCAATGATGGGCGACAGATGAGACTACATACACAAGGAAAGCCTCATCAGCCCATTCTGCCGAAACAACAGGACATTCTCACCATGGAGAAACGCTAGCGAGGACGCTGGATCCTGCAATGATGGGCGACAGATGAGACTACATACACAAGGGAAGCCTCATCAGCCCATTCTGCCCAAACAACAGGACATTCTCACCATGGAGAAACGCTAGCGAGGACGCTGGACTCCTGCAATGATGGGAGACAGATGAGACTACATACACAAGGAAAGCCTCATCAGCCCATTCTGCCCAAACACGACATTCTCACCATGGAGAAACGCTAGCGAGGACGCTGGACTCCTGCAATGATGGGCGACAGATGAGACTACATACAGAAGGAAAGCCTCATCAGCCCATTCTGCAGAAACAACAGGACATTCTCACCATGGAGAAACGCTAGCGAGGACGCTGGAATCCTGCAATGATGGGCGACAGATGAGACTACATACACAAGGAAAGCCTCATCAGCCCATTCTGCCCAAACAACAGGACATTCTCACCATGGAGAAACGCTAGCGAGGACGCTGGACTCCTGCAATGATGGGTGACAGATGAGACTACATACACAAGGAAAGCCTCATCAGCTCATTCTACCCAAACAACAGGACATTCTCACCATGCAGAACGCTAGCGAGGACACTGGACTCCTGCAATGATGGGCGACAGATGAGACTACATACACAAGGGAAGCCTCATCAGCCCATTCTACCCAAACAGGACATTCTCACCATGGAGAAACGCTAGCGAGGACGCTGGACTCCTGCAATGATGGGCGACAGATGAGACTACATACACAAGGAAAGCCTCATCAGCTCATTCTACCCAAACAACAGGACATTCTCACCATGCAGAACGCTAGCGAGGACACTGGACTCCTGCAATGATGGGCGACAGATGAGACTACATACACAAGGGAAGCCTCATCAGCCCATTCTACCCAAACAGGACATTCTCACCATGCAGAACGCTAGCGAGGACGCTGGACTCCTGCAATGATGGGCGACAGATGAGACTACATACACAAGGAAAGCCTCATCAGCCCATTCTGCCCATACAACAGGACACTCTCACCATGGAGAAACGCTAGCGAGGACACTGGACTCCTGCAATGATGGGCGACAGATGAGACTACATACACAAGGAAAGCCTCATCAGCCCATTCTACCCAAACAGGACATTCTCACCATGGAGAAACGCTAGCGAGGACGCTGGACTCCTGCAATGATGGGCGACAGATGAGACTACATACACAAGGAAAGCCTCATCAGCCCATTCTGCCCAAACAACACGACATTCTCACCATGGAGAAACGCTAGCGAGGACACTGGACTCCTGCAATGATGGGCGACAGATGAGACTACATACACAAGGGAAGCCTCATCAGCCCATTCTACCCAAACAGGACATTCTCACCATGGAGAAACGCTAGCGAGGACGCTGGACTCCTGCAATGATTGGCGACAGATGAGACTACATACACAAGGAAAGCCTCATCAGCCCATTCTGCCCAAACAACACGACATTCTCACCATGGAGAAACGCTAGCGAGGACGCTGGAATCCTGCAATGATGGGCGACAGATGAGACTACATACAGAAGAAAAGCCTCATCAGCCCATTCTACCCAAACAACACGACATTCTCACCATGGAGAAACGCTAGCGAGGACGCTGAATCCTGCAATGATGGGCGACAGATGAGACTACATACACAAGGAAAGCCTCATCAGCCCATTCTGCCCAAACAACAGAACATTCTCACCATGGAGAAACGCTAGCGAGGACGCTGGACTCCTGCAATGATGGGCGACAGATGAGACTACATACACAAGGGAAGCCTCATCAGCCCATTCTGCCCAAACACGACATTCTCACCATGGAGAAACGCTAGCGAGGACGCTGGACTCCTGCAATGATGGGCGACAGATGAGACTACATACAGAAGAAAAGCCTCATCAGCCCATTCTGCCCAAACAGGACATTCTCACCATGGAGAAACGCTAGTGAGGACACTGGACTCCTGCAATGATGGGCGACAGATGAGACTACATACACAAGGGAAGCCTCATCAGCCCATTCTACCCAAACAACAGGACATTCTCACAATGGAGAAACGCTAGTGAGGACGCTGGACTCCTGCAATGATGGGCGACAGATGAGAGTACATAAACAAGGAAAGCCTCATCAGCTCATTCTGCCCAAACAGGACATACTCACCATGGAGAAACGCTAGCGAGGACGCTGGACTCCTGCAATGATGGGCGACAGATGAGACTACATACACAAGGAAAGCCTCATCAGCCCATTCTGCCCAAACAACACGACATTCTCACCATGGAGAAACGCTAGCGAGGACGCTGGAATCCTGCAATGATGGGCGACAGATGAGACTACATACACAAGGAAAGCCTCATCAGCCCATTCTACCCAAACAGGACATTCTCACCATGGAGAAACGCTAGCGAGGACGCTGGAATCCTGCAATGATGGGCGACAGATGAGACTACATACACAAGGAAAGCCTCATCAGCCCATTCTACCCAAACACGACATTCTCACCATGGAGAAACGCTAGCGAGGACACTGGACTCCTGCAATGATGGGCGACAGATGAGACTACATACACAAGGGAAGCCTCATCAGCCCATTCTACCCAAACACGACATTCTCACCATGGAGAAACGCTAGCGAGGACACTGGACTCCAGCAATGATGGGCGACAGATGAGACTACATACACAAGGAAAGCCTCATCAGCCCATTCTGCCCAAACAACACGACATTCTCACCATGGAGAAACGCTAGCGAGGACGCTGGAATCCTGCAATGATGGGCGACAGATGAGACTACATACACAAGGAAAGCCTCATCAGCCCATTCTACCCAAACAGGACATTCTCACCATGGAGAAACGCTAGCGAGGACGCTGGAATCCTGCAATGATGGGCGACAGATGAGACTACATACACAAGGAAAGCCTCATCAGCCCATTCTGCCCAAACAACAGGACATTCTCACCATGGAGAAACGCTAGCGAGGACGCTGGATCCTGCAATGATGGGCGACAGATGAGACTACATACAGAAGGAAAGCCTCATCAGCCCATTCTACCCAAACACGACATTCTCACCATGGAGAAACGCTAGCGAGGACACTGGACTCCTGCAATGATGGGCGACAGATGAGACTACATACACAAGGGAAGCCTCATCAGCCCATTCTACCCAAACACGACATTCTCACCATGGAGAAACGCTAGCGAGGACGCTGGACTCCTGCAATGATGGGCGACAGATGAGACTACATACAGAAGGAAAGCCTCATCAGCCCATTCTGCCCAAACACGACATTCTCACCATGGAGAAACGCTAGCGAGGACACTGGACTCCAGCAATGATGGGCGACAGATGAGACTACATACACAAGGAAAGCCTCATCAGCCCATTCTGCCCAAACAACAGAACATTAGAATTTGGATTTTGGTAGGAATGAAGCTGAAAGTTTATCATTAACTTGCTATTATTATGACTTTATATTATACACGCAGCAGTATACAGTATATACCATCTATCATATTATATACTCAGCAGTATACAGTATATATCATCCATCATATTATATACCCAGCAGTATACAGTATATATCATCCATCATATTATACACCCAGCAGTATACAGTATATATCATCCATCATATTATATACCCAGCAGTATACAGTATATACCATCCATCATATTATATACCCAGCAGTATACAGTATATACCATCTATCATATTATATACCCAGCAGTATACAGTATATATCATCCATCATATTATATACCCAGCAGTATACAGTATATACCATCTATCATATTATATACCCAGCAGTACACAGTATATATCATCCATCATATTATATACCCAGCAGTATACAGTATATATCATCCATCATATTATACACCCAGCAGTATACAGTATATATCATCCATCATATTATATACCCAGCAGTATACAGTATATACCATCCAACATATTATATACCCAGCAGTATACAGTATATATCATCCATCATATTATATACCCAGCAGTATACAGTATATATCATCCATCATATTATACACCCAGCAGTATACAGTATATATCATCCATCATATTATATACCCAGCAGTATACAGTATATATCATCCAACATATTATACACCCAGCAGTATACAGTATATATCATCCATCAAATTAGATACTCAGCAGTATACAGTATATATCATCCATCATATTATATACCCAGCAGCATACAGTATATATCATCCAACATATTATATACCCAGCAGTATACAGTATATATCATCCATCAAATTAGATACTCAGCAGTATACAGTATATATCATCTATCATATTAGATACCCAGCAGTATACAGTATATATCATCCATCATATTATATACCCAGCAGTACACAGTATATATCATCCATCATATTATATACCCAGCAGTACACAGTATATATCATCCATCATATTATATACCCAGCAGTATACAGTATATATCATCCATCATATTATATACCCAGCAGTATACAGTATATATCATCCATCATATTATATACCCAGCAGTATACAGTATATATCATCCAACATATTATACACCCAGCAGTATACAGTATATATCATCCATCATATTATATACCCAGCAGTACACAGTATATATCATCCAACATATTATATACTCAGCAGTACACAGTATATATCATCCATCATATTATATACCCAGCAGTATACAGTATATACCATCCAACATATTATATACCCAGCAGTACACAGTATATATCATCCATCATATTATATACCCAGCAGTATACAGTATATATCATCCAACATATTATACACCCAGCAGTATACATTATATATCATCTAACATATTATACACGCAGCAGTATACAGTATATATCATCCATATTATATACCCAGCAGTACACAGTATATATCATCCATCATATTATACACGCAGCAGTATACAGTATATATCATCCATCATATTATATACTCAGCAGTATACAGTATATATCATCCATCATATTATATACCCAGCAGTATACAGTATATATCATCCATCATATTATATACCCAGCAGTATACAGTATATATCATCCATCATATTATATACCCAGCAGTATACAGTATATATCATCCATCATATTATACACCCAGCAGTATACAGTATATATCATCCATCATATTATATACCCAGCAGTATACAGTATATACCATCCAACATATTATATACCCAGCAGTATACAGTATATATCATCCATCATATTATATACCCAGCAGTATACAGTATATATCATCCATCATATTATACACCCAGTAGTATACAGTATATATCATCCATCATATTATATACCCAGCAGTATACAGTATATATCATCCATCATATTATATACCCAGCAGTATACAGTATATACCATCCAACATATTATATACCCAGCAGTATACAGTATATATCATCCAACATATTATACACCCAGCAGTATACAGTATATATCATCCATCAAATTAGATACTCAGCAGTATACAGTATATATCATCCATCATATTATATACCCAGCAGCATACAGTATATATCATCCAACATATTATATACCCAGCAGTATACAGTATATATCATCCATCAAATTAGATACTCAGCAGTATACAGTATATATCATCTATCATATTAGATACCCAGCAGTATACAGTATATATCATCCATCATATTATATACCCAGCAGTACACAGTATATATCATCCATCATATTATATACCCAGCAGTACACAGTATATATCATCCATCATATTATATACCCAGCAGTATACAGTATATATCATCCATCATATTATATACCCAGCAGTATACAGTATATATCATCCAACATATTATACACCCAGCAGAATACAGTATATATCATCCATCATATTATATACCCAGCAGTACACAGTATATATCATCCAACATATTATATACTCAGCAGTACACAGTATATATCATCCATCATATTATATACCCAGCAGTATACAGTATATACCATCCAACATATTATATACCCAGCAGTACACAGTATATATCATCCATCATATTATATACCCAGCAGTATACAGTATATATCATCCAACATATTATACACCCAGCAGTATACAGTATATATCATCCAACATATTATATACCCAGCAGTATACATTATATATCATCTAACATATTATATACCCAGCAGTATACAGTATATATCATCCATCAAATTAGATACTCAGCAGTATACAGTATATATCATCCATCATATTATACACCCAGCAGTATACAGTATATATCATCCATCATATTATATACCCAGCAGTATACAGTATATATCATCCATCATATTATATACCCAGCAGTATACAGTATATATCATCCATCATATTATATACCCAGCAGTATACAGTATATATCATCCATCATATTATACACCCAGCAGTATACAGTATATATCATCCATCATATTATATACCCAGCAGTATACAGTATATATCATTCATCATATTATATACCCAGCAGTATACAGTATATATCATCCATATTATATACCCAGCAGTATACAGTATATATCATCCAACATATTATATACCCAGCAGTATACAGTATATATCATCTATCATATTAGATACCCAGCAGTATACAGTATATATCATCCATCATATTATATACCCAGCAGTATACAGTATATATCATTCATCATATTATATACCCAGCAGTATACAGTATATATCATCCATCATATTATATACCCAGCAGTATACAGTATATATCATCCATCATATTATATACTCAGCAGTATACAGTATATATCATCTATCATATTAGATACCCAGCAGTATACAGTATATATCATCCATCATATTATACACCCAGCAGTATACAGTATATATCATCCATCATATTATATACCCAGCAGCATACAGTATATATCATCCAACATATTATATACCCAGCAGTATACAGTATATATCATCCAACATATTATATTCCCAGCAGTATACAGTATATATCATCCATCATATTATATACCCAGCAGTATACATTATATATCATCCATCATATTATATACCCAGCAGTATACAGTATATATCATCCATCATATTATATACCCAGCAGTATATAGTATATATCATCCATCATATTATATACCCAGCAGTATACAGTATATATCATCCATCATATTAGATACTAAGCAGTATACAGTATATATCATCCATCATATTATACACCCAGCAGTATACAGTATATATCATCCATCATATTATATACCCAGCAGTACACAGTATATATCATCCATCATATTATATACCCAGCAGTATACAGTATATATCATCCATCATATTAGATACTAAGCAGTATACAGTATATATCATCCATCATATTATATACCCAGCAGTATACAGTATATATCATCCATCATATTATATACCCAGCAGTATACAGTATATATCATCCATCATATTATACACCCAGCAGTATACAGTATATATCATCCATCATATTATATACCCAGCAGTACACAGTATATATCATCCATCATATTATATACCCAGCAGTATACAGTATATATCATCCAACATATTATACACCCAGCAGTATACATTATGTATCATCCATCATATTATACACCCAGCAGTATACAGTATATATCATCCATCATATTATATACCCAGCAGTACACAGTATATATCATCCATCATATTATATACCCAGCAGTATACATTATGTATCATCCATCATATTATACACCCAGCAGTATACAGTATATATCATCCATCATATTATATACCCAGCAGTACACAGTATATATCATCCAACATATTATATACCCGGCAGTATACAGTATATATCATCCATCATATTATATACCCAGCAGTATACAGTATATATCATACATCATATTATATACCCAGCAGTATACAGTATATATCATCCATATTATATACCCAGCAGTATACAGTATATATCATCCAACATATTATATACCCAGCAGTATACAGTATATATCATCCATTATATTATATACCCAGCAGTACACAGTATATATCATCCATCATATTATATACCCAGCAGTATACAGTATATATCATCCAACATATTATATACCCAGCTTTATACAGTATATATCATCCATCATATTATATACCCAGCAGTACACAGTATATATCATCCATCATATTAGATACTCAGCAGTATACAGTATATATCATCCATCATATTATATACCCAGCAGTATACAGTATATATCATCCATCGTATTATACACCCAGCAGTATACAGTATATATCATCCAACATATTATATACCCAGCAGTATACAGTATATATCATCCATCATATTATATACCCAGCAGTATACAGTATATATCATCCATCATATTATATACCCAGCAGTATACAGTATATATCATCCATCATATTATATACCCAGCAGTATACAGTATATATCATCCAACATATTATATACCCAGCAGTACACAGTATATATCATCCATCATATTATATACCCAGCAGTATACAGTATATATCATCCATCATATTATATACCCAGCAGTATACAGTATATATCATCCATCATATTATATACCCAGCAGTATACAGTATATATCATCCATCATATTATATACCCAGCAGTATACAGTATATACCATCCAACATATTATATACCCAGCAGTATACAGTATATATCATCCATCATATTATACACCCAGCAGTATACATTATATATCATCCATCATATTATACACCCAGCAGTATACATTATGTATCATCCATTATATTATATACCCAGCAGTACACAGTATATATCATCCATCATATTATATACCCAGCAGTATACAGTATATATCATCCAACATATTATATACCCAGCTTTATACAGTATATATCATCCATCATATTATATACCCAGCAGTACACAGTATATATCATCCATCATATTAGATACTCAGCAGTATACAGTATATATCATCCATCATATTATATACCCAGCAGTATACAGTATATATCATCCATCGTATTATACACCCAGCAGTATACAGTATATATCATCCAACATATTATATACCCAGCAGTATACAGTATATATCATCCATCATATTATATACCCAGCAGTATACAGTATATATCATCCATCATATTATATACCCAGCAGTATACAGTATATATCATCCAACATATTATATACCCAGCAGTACACAGTATATATCATCCATCATATTATATACCCAGCAGTATACAGTATATATCATCCATCATATTATATACCCAGCAGTATACAGTATATATCATCCATCATATTATATACCCAGCAGTATACAGTATATATCATCCATCATATTATATACCCAGCAGTATACAGTATATACCATCCAACATATTATATACCCAGCAGTATACAGTATATATCATCCATCATATTATACACCCAGCAGTATACAGTATATACCATCCAACATATTATATACCCAGCAGTATACAGTATATATCATCCATCATATTATACACCCAGCAGTATACATTATATATCATCCATCATATTATACACCCAGCAGTATACATTATGTATCATCCATTATATTATATACCCAGCAGTACACAGTATATATCATCCATCATATTATATACCCAGCAGTACACAGTATATATCATCCATCATATTAGATACTCAGCAGTATACAGTATATATCATCCAACATATTATATACCCAGCTTTATACAGTATATATCATCCATCATATTATATACCCAGCAGTACACAGTATATATCATCCATCATATTAGATACTCAGCAGTATACAGTATATATCATCCATCATATTATATACCCAGCAGTATACAGTATATATCATCCATCGTATTATACACCCAGCAGTATACAGTATATATCATCCAACATATTATATACCCAGCAGTATACAGTATATATCATCCATCATATTATATACCCAGCAGTATACAGTATATATCATCCATCATATTATATACCCAGCAGTATACAGTATATATCATCCATCATATTATATACCCAGCAGTATACAGTATATATCATCCAACATATTATATACCCAGCAGTACACAGTATATATCATCCATCATATTATATACCCAGCAGTATACAGTATATATCATCCATCATATTATATACCCAGCAGTATACAGTATATATCATCCATCATATTATATACCCAGCAGTATACAGTATATATCATCCATCATATTATATACCCAGCAGTATACAGTATATACCATCCAACATATTATATACCCAGCAGTATACAGTATATATCATCCATCATATTATACACCCAGCAGTATACAGTATATATCATCCATCATATTATATACCCAGCAGTATACAGTATATATCATCCATCATATTATATACCCAGCAGTATACAGTATATATCATCCATCATATTATATACCCAGCAGTATACAGTATATATCATCCAACATATTATATACCCAGCAGTACACAGTATATATCATCCATCATATTATATACCCAGCAGTATACAGTATATATCATCCATCATATTATATACCCAGCAGTATACAGTATATATCATCCATCATATTATATACCCAGCAGTATACAGTATATATCATCCAACATATTATACACCCAGCAGTATACAGTATATATCATCCATCATATTATATACCCAGCAGTATACAGTATATATCATCTATCATATTATATACCCAGCAGTACACAGTATATATCATCCATCATATTATATACCCAGCAGTATACATTATATATCATCCAACATATTATACACCCAGCAGTATACATTATATATCATCCATCATATTATATACCCAGCAGTATACAGTATATATCATCCATCATATTATATACCCAGCAGTATATAGTATATATCATCCATCATATTATATACCCAGCAGTATACATTATATATCATCCATCATATTATATACCCAGCAGTATACAGTATATATCATCCATCATATTATATACCCAGCAGTATACAGTATATATCATCCATCATATTAGATACTCAGCACTATACAGTATATATCATCCATCATATTATACACCCAGCAGTATACAGTATATATCATCCAACATATTATATACCCAGCAGTATATAGTATATATCATCCATCATATTATATACCAAGCAGTATACATTATATATCATCCAACATATTATACACCCAGCAGTATACAGTATATATCATCCATCATATTATACACCCAGCAGTATATAGTATATATCATCCATCATATTATATACCCAGCAGTATACAGTATATATCATCCATCATATTATATACCCAGCAGTATACATTATATATCATCCATCATATTATATACCCAGCAGTATACAGTATATATCATCCATATTATATACCAAGCAGTATACAGTATATATCATCCATCATATTATATACCCAGCAGTATACATTATATATCATCCATCATATTATATACCCAGCAGTATACAGTATATACCATCCATCATATTATATACCCAGCAGTATACAGTATATATCATCCATCATATTATATACCCAGCAGTATACATTATATATCATCCATCATATTATATACCCAGCAGTATACAGTATATATCATCCATCATATTATATACCCAGCAGTATACAGTATATATCATCCATCATATTATATACCCAGCAGTATACATTATATATCATCCATCATATTATACACCCAGCAGTATATAGTATATATCATCCATCATATTATATACCCAGCAGTATACAGTATATATCATCCATCATATTATATACCCAGCAGTATACAGTATATATCATCCATCATATTATATACCCAGCAGTATACAGTATATATCATCTAACATATTATACACCCAGCAGTATACAGTATATATCATCCATCATATTATATACCCAGCAGTATACAGTATATATCATCCATCATATTATATACCCAGCAGTATACAGTATATATCATCTAACATATTTTACACCTAGCAGTATACAGTATATATCATCTAACATATTATACACCCAGCAGTACACAGTATATATCATCCATCATATTATATACCCAGCAGTATACAGTATATATCATCCATCATATTATACACCCAGCAGTATACAGTATATATCATCCATCATATTATATACCCAGCAGTATACAGTATATATCATCCATCATATTATATACCCAGCAGTATACAGTATATATCATCCATCATATTATATACCAAGCAGTATACATTATATATCATCCAACATATTATACACCCAGCAGTATATAGTATATATCATCCATCATATTATATACCCAGCAGTATACATTATATATCATCCATCATATTATATACCCAGCAGTACACAGTATATATCATCCATCATATTATACACCCAGCAGTATACAGTATATATCATCCATCATATTATATACCCAGCAGTACACAGTATATATCATACATCATATTATACACCCAGCAGTATACAGTATATATCATCCATCATATTATATACCCAGCAGTACACAGTATATATCATCCAACATATTATATACCCAGCAGTATACAGTATATATCATCCATCATATTATATACCAAGCAGTATACATTATATATCATCCAACATATTATACACCCAGCAGTATATAGTATATATCATCCATCATATTATATACCCAGCAGTATACATTATATATCATCCATCATATTATATACCCAGCAGTACACAGTATATATCATCCATCATATTATACACCCAGCAGTATACAGTATATATCATCCATCATATTATATACCCAGCAGTACACAGTATATATCATACATCATATTATACACCCAGCAGTATACAGTATATATCATCCATCATATTATATACCCAGCAGTACACAGTATATATCATCCATCATATTATATACCCAGCAGTACACAGTATATATCATCCAACATATTATATACCCAGCAGTATACAGTATATATCATCCATCATATTAGATACTCAGCACTATACAGTATATATCATCCATCATATTATATACCCAGCAGTATACAGTATATATCATCCAACATATTATATACCCAGCAGTATACAGTATATATCATCCATCATATTATATACCAAGCAGTATACATTATATATCATCCAACATATTATACACCCAGCAGTATATAGTATATATCATCCATCATATTATATACCCAGCAGTATACATTATATATCATCCATCATATTATATACCCAGCAGTATATAGTATATATCATCCATCATATTATATACCCAGCAGTATACAGTATATATCATCCATATTATATACCCAGCAGTATACATTATATATCATCCATCATATTATATACCCAGCAGTATACAGTATATATCATCCATCATATTATATACCCAGCAGTATACAGTATATATCATCCATCATATTATATACCCAGCAGTATACATTATGTATCATCCATTATATTATATACCCAGCAGTATACAGTATATATCATCCAACATATTATATACCCAGCAGTATACAGTATATATCATCCATCATATTATATACCCAGCAGTATACAGTATATATCATCCATCATATTATATACACCTAGCAGTATACAGTATATATCATCCATCATATCATATACCCAGTGACTCGCCCACCCCAGGGCTATGGGACACCCGGTGCCGGGCTGGACTAGTCCGGGGGTCATCAGTGGTGGCGGGGCCCGACTCCGTGGCCCTGGTGGGTGTCAATAAAATATGGCTGCAGTGTTGGGGGTGAATAAAGTTTGTGTTCGTGACGCCACCTGTGGTATGCAGCTATTAAGCCGCCGCTGCTGTATGAGGCCTCCGGGGTGATGGAGTGGCAGCAATGATGGTACTGCTCCCCACAGGTGGAGCAATACCCCGGGGCACAGTTGGTGCTTATTAGTGTCTATGCAGAGAAATAACTGAGGCAACACCAGGGGTGCAGTTTCAAGGTCTTTACTCACAGTTCTTGTCAAGGCCTGCAGGAGCCTTTGGACTGCTGGGACCACCGTCAGGGACCTCCGCCGATCCCGAGTAGATCTGGGGGTTGATGCCAGTGCATCCCTCTAATTGTGTCCTTTCTCAGCTGACTTCACTGGCCACCAGCTCTAAAGCTATCTGTGGCCCTGGAATCCCTTCGTTCCCTGCTTGGTGTCACCTGGACCCTCCGAGTCCCAGGGTCTTCACCAGGAAGCGTCACTTTCTTCTTTCTTTAGCTCCTGCCTGACTAGAGCTCTTCTTCTACTCTCTGTTTCTCTCCTTCTATGTTGCTTTCTTTCTCTGTGCGGACACTCTGAACTCACAGAGCTCCTTTCTCTTTCACAGCTACATGCTGGCTCCTCACTCTCTCACTCTCTGAGGTAAACTGCAACTCTGACCTTCCTCTCTGCTCTACACTAAGCTGGCTCTCCCCACCCCTCGGTTGCTAAGCTACCACCCTATGGGAGCAGGGATGGGTCTTACGGCCCCTCTCAGCATGCAGCATGGGAGGGTTACTGCCACTGTCCCTTGTCCCAGTGTGTGCCTAGCAATGGGTGTAGTGCAGTTTTACCTGTGAACTGGCATGTACCCCTTTCCTTACCCAGGATGGGACATCACACCTCTGACTGGGGTGCAATGTCTCTGTGGCGACGGAAGCCTCAGGGGCGCCACACTCCCCCACAGCGAATCCCAGCACGTCCTCGGGCTGAAACAACAAAAACAATGGAAGAAACTGCAAAATTTTGTTATGCATAAAATATTAAAACTTTAGGACATTACATCCCTTTATGGGAGGCACATAAATAACACATTCACCGGGGACCACATTCCAGTCCAGTGGCCCGGTAACACATAAACAGGGGGGGGGGGGGGGTCATCTTCAAAAAGAACAGGGGACAAGGATTCAGGACTAGGGTGTCATCTTCGAAAAGAACAATGGGCAGACATTCAGGGGCTATGTACTGTCCTGACTCCATTAACTCCTTGTCATCCTCCACCAGGGGCTCCGACCCTTGATGGCGCCCACTGGGACTCTGACCCAGCGACGGTCAACAAGGTCCTCCTCCTTCCACCTCTTGTGCTGGGTGGCGTCTCCTGGAGAACTTAGGGACGTTCAACAAAGGCAGGAAGCATTATTTCTGGAGCAGGTCCTTTAAAACTTTCAACTCGGACGTTTAACTTCAGGAGTTATATACAGTTCAGCATCTTCTTTCCTTCTTCATTACTTGTGAGGATAGATACGGGGGTCCCACTCCGGCATTGCTCCAGGCAGCGGGTAGGCCGAGGATATCATCGTCTGCGTCTCCTGAGTGCTGGTCGCTGGCCTACTACGGGGCGCTGCAGCCTGGGTAGGAGTGGGGCTGCTGCGGGGTGATGGTATCGGAGCTGCGTCCTCCTCTGGATGTTCAGGGGTCTGCTCTTTAGCCACAACAGTTGCTGGGATAGACGGCGTTGTGGCCTGGTCTGATCTGGCCGGATAGGGTGTCTCTGCGCCGGACGTCTCAGCAGGGACTTCAGTCAGGGTCGCAGCATGGACCTCAATGGGCATCGCAGCAGAGACTTCAATGGGCATCGCAGCAGAGACCCCAGTCGGGATCGCATTCGGGATCGCATTCGGGATCGCATTCGGGATCGCACTCGGGATCGCAGCGGGGATCGCGGCGGGCATCGCAGTGGCCTCTGGTAGTAACGCCGGCGGGGTCAGCACACCCGATCGGGCAGGGGCAGTATAGGACTCACCCAGGGTTAGGCCGGAGATGCTCTGCAGCAGGATCGCCATCGCTGGTGTGGGCTCCGGATGGTCGTGGGCGGCACCTCCACACAGGCCTTGCTGCACAGACACCTGCAGCTTCCTCATGGCCAGCACCATCTCCTTCCCCCACACGGCTGTCTCCCGTCCGCTCTGCTCGTTCATCCTGTCAGCCGTTCCCCCGACTTCAGCCTCCAGCTCAGCGGCGGTCACAGGCCTGATCCTGGTGAGCTCCTCCTGGCCTCCGCTTGCAGGAGCCATCTTCTTTCTTACTCCATACAGCAGCATTCTTAGCGCGCCATTTTTATCCTCTTCCTCTCTGCTCTACACTCGGCTGGCTCTTCCCACCCCCCGGTTGCTAAGCTACCACCCTGTGGGAGCATGGATGGGTTTTACGACCCCTCCCAGCATGCAGCATGGGAGGGTTACTGCCACTGTCCCTGGTCCCAGTGTGTGCCTAGCAATGGGTGTAGTACAGTTTTACCTGTGAACTGGCATGTACCCCTTTCCTTACCCAGGATGGGACATCACACCTCTGACTGGGGTGCAATGTCTCTGTGGCGACGGAAGCCTCAGGGGCGCCACACTAGAAGTACAGAAGTATACAGTATATATCAGCCATCATATTATATACTCAGCAGTACACAGTATATATCATCCATCATATTATATACCCAGCAGTATACAGTATATATCAGCCATCATATTATATACTCAGCAGTATACAGTATATATCATCCATCATATTATATACCCAGCAGTATAAAGTATATATCATCCATCATATTATATACCCAGCAGTATACAGTATATATCATCCATCATATTATATACCCAGCAGTATACAGTATATATCATCCATCATATTATATACCCTGCAGTATACAGTATATATCATCCATCATATTATATACCCAGCAGTATACATCATCCATCATATTATATACCCAGCAGTACACAGTATATATCATCCATCATATTATATACTCAGCAGTATACAGTATATATCATCCATCATATTATATACCCAGCAGTACACAGTATATATCATCCATCATATTATATACCCAGCAGTATACAGTATATATCATCCATCATATTATATACTCAGCAGTATACAGTATATATCCGGAGGTCGTCCTTTGCATTCATTTCTGGAAAGTGGACATTATACTCGCGGTCCTGTGCTGCAGATCCCGTTTTCCGTTTTGTCTCCTTTTTTTCTGGCTTTTCTCCATTATTCATTGTTTTCTTTTCTGAATTTTTATAGATTCAGAAGAAATTTCTCCTTCAGATCGAAAACTTCCCAAATCCCTAACTCACAACAAGAAACGAAAGAAGCGGCGGCACAGGTACCCGTGAGTGGCTCCATCAGTTCTCTGGGGTAAAGGTGGAGAGGGGGCGCTGTGCCTCTGGGTAATAGTGGAGAGGGGGCGCTGTGCCTCTGAGGTAATGGTGGAGAGCAGGCGCTGTGCCTCTGGGGTAATAGTGGAGAGCAGGCGCTGTGCCTCTGGGGTAATAGTGGAAAGCAGGTGCTGTGCCTCTGGGGTAATAGTGGAGAGGGGGCGCTGTGCCTCTGGGGTAATGGTGGAGAGCAGGCGCAGTGCCTCTGGGGTAATAGTGGAGAGGGGGCGCTGTGCCTCTGGGGTAATAGTGGAGAGGGGACGCTATGCCTCTGGGGTAATAGTGGAGAGGGGGTGCTGTGCCTCTGGGGTAATAGTGGAGAGGGTGCACTGTGCCTCTGGGGTAATAGTGGAGAGCAGGCGCTGTGCCTCTGGGGTAATAGTGGAGAGGGGGCGCTGTGCCTCTGGGGTAATAGTGGAGAGGGGACGCTATGCCTCTGGGGTAATAGTGGAGAGGGGGTGCTGTGCCTCTGAGGTAATAGTGGAGAGGGTGCACTGTGCCTCTGGGGTAATAGTGGAGAGCAGGCACTGTGCCTCTGGGGTAATAGTGGAGAGTAGGTGCTGTGCCTCTGGGGTAATAGTGGAGAGTAGGTGCTGTGCCTCTGAGGTAATAGTGGAGAGCAGGCACTGTGCCTCTGGGGTAATAGTGGAAAGCAGGTGCTGTGCCTCTGGGATAATGGTGGAAAGCAGGCGCTGTGCCTCTGGGGTAATGGTGGAGAGCAGGCGCTGTGCCTCTGGGGTAATGGTGGAGAGCAGGCGCTGTGCCTCTGGGGTAATGGTGGAAAGCAGGCGCTGTGCCTCTGGGGTAATGGTGGAGAGCAGGCGCTGTGCCTCTGGGGTAATGGTGGAGAGCAGGCACTGTGCCTCTGGGGTAATAGTGGAGAGCAGGCGCTGTGCCTCTGGGGCAATGGTGGAGAGGGGACGCTGTGCCTCTGCGGTAATAGTGGAGAGCAGGCGCTGTGCCTCTGGGGTAACAGAGGAGAGCAGGCACTGTGCCTCTGGGGTAATAATGGAGAAAGGGCGCTGTGCCTCTGGGGTAATGGTGGAGAGCAGGCGCTGTGCCTCTAGGGTAATGGTGGAGAGGGAGCGCTGTGCCTCTGGGGTAATAGTGGAGAGCAAGCACTGTGCCTCTGGGGTAATGGTGGAGAGGGTGCGCTGTGCCTCTGGGGTAATGGTGGAGAGCAAGCACTGTGCCTCTGGGGTAATGGTGGAGAGCAGGCGCTGTGCCTCTGGGATAATGGTGGAGAGGGGGCGCTGTGCATCTAGGGTAATAGTGAAGAGCAGGCGCTGTGCCTCTGGGGTAATAGTGGAGATGGGGGCGCTGTGCCTCTGGGGTAATAGTGAAGAGGGGGCGCTGTGCCTCTGGGGTAATAGTGGAGAAAGGGCGCTGTGCCTCTGGCTTAATAGTGTAGAGTCGGCGCTGTGCCTCTGGGGTATTCGTGGAGAGCAGGCGCTGTGCATCTGGGGTAAAGGTGGAGAGGGGGAGCTGTGCCTCTGGGGTAATAGTGGACAGCTGGTGCTGTGCCTCTGGGCTAATAGTGGAGAGGGGGAGCTGTACCTCTGGGTAATGGTGGAGAGCAGGCGCTGTGCCTCTGGGGTAATGGTGGAGAGCAGGCGCTGTGCCTCTGGGGTAATAGTGGAGAGCAGGCGCTGTGCCTCTGGGGTAATAGTGGAGAGCAGGCGCTGCAACTGTAGGGTAATAGTGGAGAGCAGGCGCTGCAACTCTGGGGTAATAGTGGAGAGCAGGCGCTGTGCCTCTGGGGTAATAGTGGAGAGCAGGAGCTGTTCCTCTGGGGTAATACAGGAGAGCAGGCGCTGTTCCTCTGGGGTAATGGTGGAGAGCAGGCGCTGTTCCTCTGGAAAAATGGTGGAGAGCAGGCGCTGTGCCTCTGGGGTAATGGTGGAGAGCAGGCATTGTGCCTTTGGGGTAATGGTGGAGAGCAGGAGCTGTTCCTCTGGGGTAATAGAGGAGAGCAGGCGTTGTTCCTCTGGGGTAATGGTGGAGAGCAGGCGCTGTAGCTCTGAAATAATGGTGGAGAGCAGGCGCTGTGCCTCTGGGGGTAATGGTGGAGAGCAGGCACTGTGCCTCTGGGGTAATAGTGGAAAGCAGGAGCTGTTCCTCTGGTGTAATGGTGGAGAGAGGGCGCTGTGCCTCTGGGGTAATGGTGGAGAGCAGGCGCTGTTCCTCTGAAGTAATGGTGGAGAGCAGGCGCTGTACCTCTGGGGTAATTGTGGAGAGCAGGCGCTGTGCCTCTGGGGTAATGGTGGAGAGCTGGCGTTGTGCCTCTGGGGTAATGGTGGAGAGCAGGCGCTGTGCCTCTGGGGTAATGGTGGAGAGCAGGCGCTGTTCCTCTGGAGTAATGGTGGAGAGCAGGCGCTGTACCTCTGGGGTAATAGTGGAGAGCAGGCGCTGTGCCTCTGCGGCAATGGTGGAGAGCAGGCGCTGTGCCTGTGGGGTAATAGTGGAGAGGGGGCGCTGTGCCTCTGGGGTAATAGTGGAGAGGGGGCGCTGTGCCTTTGGGGTAATAGAGGAGAAAGGGCGCTGTGCCTCTGGGGAAATAGTGGAGATCAGGTGCTGTGCATCTGGGGTAATAGTGGAGAATGGGCGCTGTACCTTTGAATTAATGGTGGAGAGCAGGCGCTGTGCCTCTGGGATAATAGTGGAGAGGGGACGCTGTGCCTCTGGGGTAATAGTGCAGAAAGGGCGCTGTGCCTCTGGGGTAATAGTGTAGAGTCGGCGCTGTGCCTCTGGTGTAATAGTGGAGAGCAGGCACTGTGCCTCTGGGGTAATGATGGAGAGCAGGCGCTGTGCCTCTGGGGTAATGGTGGAGAGCTGGCACTGTGCCTCTTAGGTAATGGTGGAGAGCAGGCGCTGTGCCTCTAAGGTAATGGTGGAGAACAGGCGCTGAGCCTCTGGGGTAATGGTGGAGAGCAGGCGCTGTGCCTCTCGGGTAATGGTGGAGAGCAGGCGCTGTTCCTCTGGGGTAATGGTGGAGAGCAGGCGCTGTGCCTCTGGGGTAATGGTGGAAAGCAGGAGCTGTTCCTCTGGGGTAATGGTGGAGAGCAGGAGCTGTTCCTCTGGGGTAATGGTGGAGAGGGGACGCTGTGCCTCTGGAATAATGGTGGAGAGCAGGCGCTGTGCATCTGGGGTAATGGTGGAGAGCAGGCGCTGTTCCTCTGGAATAATGGTGCAGAGCAGGCGCTGTGCCTCTGGGGTAATGTTGGAGAGCAGGCGCTGTGCCTCTGGGGTAATGGTGGAGAGCAGGCGCTGTGCCTCTGGGGTAATGGTGGAGAGGGGGCGCTGTGCCTCTGGGGAAATGGTGGAGAGCAGGAGCTGTTCCTCTGGGGTAATGGTGGAGAGCAGGCGCTGTGCCTCTGGGGTAATGGTGGAGAGGGGGCGCTGTGCCTCTGGGGTAATAGTGGAGAGGGGGCGCTGTGCCTCTGGGGTAATAGTGGAGAGCAGGCACTGTGCCTCTGGGGTAATGGTGGAGAGCAGGTGCTGTGCCTCTGTTGTAATGGTGGAGAGCAGGCACTGTGCCTCTGGTGTAATGGTGGAGAGCAGGCGCTGTGCCTCTGGTGTAATGGTGGAGAGCAGGCGCTGTTCCTCTGGGGTCATGGTGGAGAGCAGGCGCTGTTCCTCTGGGGTCATGGTGGAGAGCAGGCTCTGTGCCTCTGGGGTAATGGTGGAGAGGGAGCGCTGTGCCTCTGGGGTAATGGTGGAGAGGGGGCGCTGTGCCTCTGGGGTAATGGTGGAGAGCAGGCACTGTGCCTCTGGGGTAATGGTGGAGAGCAGGCGCTGTTCCTCTGGAGTAATGGTGGAGAGCAGGCGCTGTACCGCTGGGGTAATGGTGGAGAGCAGGCGCTGTGCCTCTGGGATAATGGTGGAGAAGGGGAGCTGTGCCTCTAGGGTAATGGTGGAGAGCAGGCGCTGTGCCTCTGGAGTAATAGTGGAGATGGTGCGCTGTACCTCTGGGGTAATAATGGAGAGGGGGCGCTGTGCCTCTGGGGTAATACTGGAGAATGGGCGCTCTACCTTTGGAGAGCCTGTGGTACCCTCTGGGGTAATAGTGGAGAGGGGGCGCTGTGCCTCTGGGGTAATGGTGGAGAGCAGGCGCTGTGCATCTGGGGTAATAGTGGAGAGCAGGCACAGTGCCTCTGGGGTAATAGTGGAGAGCAGGCACTGTGCCTCTTAGGTAATGGTGGAGAGCAGGCGCTGTGCCTCTGTAGTAATGGTGGAGAGCAGGCGCTGTGCCTCTGGGGTAATGGTGGAGAGCAGGCGCAGTGCCTCTGGGGTAATGGTGGAGAGCAGGCGCTGTTCCTCTGGGGTCATGGTGGAGAGCAGGCGCTGTGCCTCTGGGGTCATGGTGGAGAGCAGGCGCTGTGCCTCTGGGGTAATGGTGGAGAGCAGGCGCTGTGCCTCTGGGGTCATGGTGGAGAGCAGGCGCTGTGCCTCTGGGGTCATGGTGGAGAGCAGGCGCTGTGCCTCTGGGGTAATGGTGGAGAGCAGGCGCTGTGCCTCTGGGGTAATGGTTGAGAGCAGGCGCTGTGCCTCTGGGGTCATGGTGGAGAGCAGGCGCTGTGCCTCTGGGGTCATGGTGGAGAGCAGGCGCTGTTCCTCTGGGGTCATGGTGGAGAGCAGGCGCTGTGCCTCTGGGGTCATGGTGGAGAGCAGGCGCTGTTCCTCTGGGGTAATGGTGGAGAGCAGGCGCTGTGCCTCTGGGGTAATGGTGGAGAGCAGGCGCTGTGCCTCTGGGGTAATGGTGTAGAGGGGGCACTGTGCTTCTGGGGTAATGGTGGAGAGCAGGCGCTGTGCCTCTGGGGTAATAATGGAGAGCAGGCGCTGTGCCTCTGGGGTAATAGAGGAGAGCAGGCGCTGTTCCTCTGGGGTAATAGAGGAAAGCAGGCGCTGTGCCTTTGGGGTAACAGTGGAGAGCAGGCGCTGTGCCTCTGGGGTAATAGTGGAGAGCAGGCGCTGTTCCTCTGGGGTAAAAGAGGAGAGCAGGCGCTGTGCCTCTGGGGTAAAAGAGGAGAGCAGGCGCTGTGCCTCTGGGGTAATGGTGGAAAGCAGGAGCTGTTCCTCTGGGGTAATATTGGGGAGCAAGCGCTGTGCCTCTGGGGTAATGGTGGAGAGGGTGCGCTGTGCCTCTGGGGTAATAGTGGAGAGCAGGCGATGTGCCTCTGGGGTAATGGTGGAGAGCAGGCTCTGTTCTTCTGGAGTAATGGTGGAGAGCAGGCACTGTGTCTCTGGGATAATGGTGGAGATGGGACGCTGTGCCTCTAGGGTAATGGTGGAGAGCAGGCGCTGTGCCTCTGGGGTAATAGTGGAGAGGGGGCGCTGTGCCTCTGGGGTAATAGTGGAGGGGGGCGCTGTGCCTCTGGGGTAAATGTGGAGAGGGGGCGCTGTGTCTCTGGGGTAATGATGGAGAGTGGGCGCTGTACTTCTGGGGTATTGATAGGGAGCAGGCGCTGTGCCTCTGGGGTAATGGTGGAGAGCAGGCGCAGTGCCTCTGGGGTAATGGTGGAGAGCAGGCACTGTTCCTCTGGGGTAATGGTGGAGAGTTGGCGCTGTGCCTCTGGGGTTATGGTGGAGAGCAGGCGCTGTTCCTCTGGGGTAATAGAGGAGAGCAGGCGTTGTGCCTCTGGGGTAATAGTGGAGAGCAGGCGCTGTGCCTCTGGGGTAATAGTGGAGAGCAGGCGCTGTGCCTCTGGGGTAATAGTGGAGAGCAGGCGCTGTGCCTCTGGGGTAATAGTGGAGAGCAGGCGCTGTGCCTCTGGGGTCATGGTGGAGAGCAGGCGCTGTTCCTCTGGGGTAATAGAGGAGAGAAGGCGCTGTTCCTCTGGGGTAATGGTGGAGAGCAGGCGCTGTTCCTCTGGGGTAATAGTGGAGAGGGGGCGCTGTTCCTCTGGGGTAATAGAGGAGAGCAGGCGCTGTTCCTCTGGGGTAATAGTGGAGAGGGGGCGCTGTGCCTCTGGGGTAATAGTGGAGAGCAGGCGCTGTTCCTCTGGGGTAATAGTGGAGAGGGGGCGCTGTTCCTCTGGGGTAATAGAGGAGAGAAGGCGCTGTTCCTCTGGGGTAATGGTGGAGAGCAGGCGCTGTTCCTCTGGAAAAATGGTGGAGAGCAGGCGCTGTGCCTCTGGGGTAATGGTGGAGAGCAGGCGCTGTTCCTCGGGGGTAATAGAGGAGAGCAGGCGCTGTTCCTCTGGGGTAATGGTGGAGAGCAGGCGCTGTGCCTCTGGGGTAAAAGAGGAGAGCAGGCGCTGTGCCTCTGGGGTAATGGTGGAAAGCAGGAGCTGTTCCTCTGGGGTAATATTTGGGAGCAAGCGCTGTGCCTCTGGGGTAATGGTGGAGAGCAGGCTCTGTTCTTCTGGAGTAATGGTGGAGAGCAGGCGCTGTGCCTCTGGGGTAATAGTGGAGAGCAGGCGCTGTGCCTCTGGGGTAATAGTGGAGAGCAGGCGCTGTGCCTCTGGGGTAATAGTGGAGAGCAGGTGCTGTGCCTCTGGGGTAATAGTGGAGAGCAGGCGATGTGCCTCTGGGGTAATGGTGGAGAGCAGGCGCTGTACCTCTGGG
Source organism: Anomaloglossus baeobatrachus (assembly GCF_048569485.1). Lineage (NCBI taxonomy): Eukaryota > Metazoa > Chordata > Amphibia > Anura > Aromobatidae > Anomaloglossus > Anomaloglossus baeobatrachus. The sequence goes on along the minus strand of NC_134364.1, from coordinate 410,932 downwards.
GAAATGGTGGAGAGCAGGCACTGTGTCTCTGGGATAATGGTGGAGATGGGACGCTGTGCCTCTAGGGTAATGGTGGAAAGCAGGCGCTGTGCCTCTGGGTTAATAGTGGAGAGGGGGCGCTGTGCCTCTGGGGTAATAGTGGAGGGGGGCGCTGTGCCTCTGGGGTAAATGTGGAAAGGGGGCGCTGTGCCTCTGGGGTAATAGTGGAGAACAGGCGCTGTGCCTCTGGGGTAATAGTGGAGAGCAGGCGCTCTGCCTCTGGGGTAATGGTGGAGAGCAGGCGCTGTGCCTCTGGGGTAATAGTGGAGAGCAGGCGCTGTGCCTCTGGGGTAATAGTGGAGAGCAGGCGCTGTGCCTCTGGGGTAATAGTGGAGAGCAGGTGCTGTGCCTCTGGGGTAATGGTGGAGAGCAGGCGCTGTGCCTCTGGGGTAATAGTGGAGAGCAGGCGATGTGCCTCTGTGGTAATGGTGGAGAGCAGGCGCTGTACCTCTGGGGAAATGGTGGAGAGCAGGCACTGTGTCTCTGGGATAATGGTGGAGATGGGACGCTGTGCCTCTAGGGTAATGGTGGAAAGCAGGCGCTGTGCCTCTGGGTTAATAGTGGAGAGGGGGCGCTGTGCCTCTGGGGTAATAGTGGAGGGGGGCGCTGTGCCTCTGGGGTAAATGTGGAAAGGGGGCGCTGTGTCTCTGGGGTAATGATGGAGAGTGGGCGCTGTGCCTCTGGGGCAATGGTGGAGAGCAGGCGCAGTGCCTCTGGGGTAATGGTGGAGAGCAGGCGCTGTGCCTCTGGGGTTATGGTGGAGAGCAGGCGCTGTTCCTCTGGGGTAATAGAGGAGAGCAGGCGTTGTGCCTCTGGGGTAATAGTGGAGAGCAGGCGCTGTGCCTCTGGGGTAATAGTGGAGAGCAGGCGCTGTTCCTCTGGGGTAATAGAGGAGAGAAGGCGCTGTTCCTCTGGGGTAATGGTGGAGAGCAGGCGCTGTTCCTCTGGGGTAATAGTGGAGAGGGGGCGCTGTTCCTCTGGGGTAATAGAGGAGAGCAGGCGCTGTTCCTCTGGGGTAATAGTGGAGAGGGTGCGCTGTGCCACTGGGGTAATAGTGGAGAGCAGGCGCTGTTCCTCTGGGGTAATAGTGGAGAGGGGGCGCTGTGCCTCTGGGGTAACAGAGGAGAGAAGGCGCTGTTCCTCTGGGGTAATGGTGGAGAGCAGGCGCTGTTCCTCTGGAAAAATGGTGGAGAGCAGGCGCTGTGCCTCTGGGGTAATAGTGGAGAGCAGGCGCTGTTCCTCTGGGGTAATAGAGGAGAGCAGGCGCTGTTCCTCTGGGGTAATAGAGGAGAGAAGGCGCTGTTCCTCTGGGGTAATGGTGGAGAGCAGGCGCTGTTCCTCTGGAAAAATGGTGGAGAGCAGGCGCTGTGCCTCTGGGGTAATGGTGGAGAGCAGGCGCTGTTCCTCGGGGGTAATAGAGGAGAGCAGGCGCTGTTCCTCTGGGGTAATAGTGGAGAGCAGGCGCTGTTCCTCTGGGGTAATAGAGGAGAGAAGGCGCTGTTCCTCTGGGGTAATGGTGGAGAGCAGGCGCTGTTCCTCTGGAAAAATGGTGGAGAGCAGGCGCTGTGCCTCTGGGGTAATGGTGGAGAGCAGGCGCTGTGCCTCTGGGGTAATAGTGGAGAGCAGGCGCTGTGCCTCTGGGGTAATGGTGGAGAGCAGGCGCTGTTCCTCGGGGGTAATAGAGGAGAGCAGGCGCTGTTCCTCTGGGGTAATGGTGGAGAGCAGGCGCTGTTCCTCTGGAATAATGGTGGAGAGCAGGCGCTGTGCTTCTGGGGTAATAGTGGAGAGCAGGCGCTGTGCCTCTGGGGTAATGGTGGAGAGCAGGCGCTGTGCCTCTGGGGTAATGGTGGAGAAGGGGAGCTGTGCCTCTAGGGTAATGGTGGAGAGCAGGCGCTGTGCCTCTGGAGTAATAGTGGAGAAGGTGCGCTGTACCTCTGGGGTAATAATGGAGAGGGGGCGCTGTGCCTCTGGGGTAATAGTGGAGAATTGGGCGCTCTACCTTTGGAGTAATGGTGGAGAGCAGGCGCTGTGCCTCTGGGGTAATAGTGGAGAGGGGGCGCTGTGCCTCTGGGGTAATGGTGGAGAGTAGGCGCTGTGCATCTGGAGTAAAGGTGGAGAGCAGGCGCTGTTCCTCTGAGGTAAAAGTGGAGAGCAGGCGCTGTGCCTCTGGGGTAATAGTGGAGAGGGGGCGCTGTACCTCTGGGGTAATAATCGAGAGGGGGCGCTGTGCCTCTGGGGTAATGGTGGAGAGGGGGCGCTGTACTTCTGGAGTAACGGTGGAGAGCACGCGCTGTGTCTCTGGGATAATGGTGGAGAGGGGGCGCTGTGCCTCTAGGGTAATGGTGTAGAGCAGGCGCTGTGCCTCTGGGGTAATAGTGGAGAGGGGGCGCTGTACCTCTGGGGTAATAATCGAGAGGGGGCGCTGTGCCTCTGGGGTAATGGTGGAGAGGGGGCGCTGTACTTCTGGAGTAACGGTGGAGAGCAGGCGCTGTGCCTCTGGTGTAATGGTGGAGAGGGGGCGCTGTGCCTCTAGGGTAATAGTGGAGACGGGGCGCTGTGTCTCTGGGGTAATGGTGGAGAGTAGGCGCTGTACCTCTGGGGTAATAGTGGAGAGGGGGCGCTGTACCTCTGGGGTAATAGTGGAGAGGGGGCGCTGTGTCTCTGGGGTAATAGTGGAGAGCAGGCGCTGTGCCTCTGGGGTAATGGTGGAGAGGGGGCGCTGTACCTCTGGGGTAATAGTGGAGAGTAGGCGCTGTGCCTCTGGTGTAATGGTGGAGAGCAAGCGCTGTGCCTCTGGGGTAATAGTGGAGAGCAGGCGCTGTGCCTCTAGGGTAATAGTGGAGAGGGTGCGCTGTACCTCTGGGGTAATAGTGGAGAGGGGGCGCTGTACCTCTGGGGTAATAGTGGAGAGGGGGGCTGTACCTCTGGGGTAATAGTGGAGAGGGGGTGTTGTGCCTCTGGGGTAATAGTGGAGAGGGGGCGCTGTGCCTCTGGGGTAATAGTGGAGAGGGGGCGCTGTACCTTTGGGGTAATAGTGGGGAGGGGGCGCTGTGCTTCTGGGGTAATAGTGGAGAATTGGCGCTGTACCTTTGGGGTAATGGTGGAGAGCAGGCGCTGTGCCTCTGGGGTAATGGTGGAGAGCAGGCGCTGTGCCTCTGGGGTAATAGTGGAGAGCAGGCGCTGTGCCTCTGGGGTAATAGTGGAGAGGGGGCGCTGTGCCTCTGGGGTAATAGTGGAGAGCAGGCACTGTGCCTCTGGGGTAATAGTGGAGAGCAGACACTGTGCCTCTGGGGTAATAGTGGAGAGGGGGCGCTGTGCCTCTGGGGTAATAGTGGAGAGGGGGCGCTGTGCCTCTGGGGTAATAGTGGAGAGGGGGCGCTGTGCCTCTGGGGTAATAGTGGAGAGCAGGCGCTGTACCTCTGGGGTAATAGTGGAGAGCAGGCGCTGTACCTCTGGGGTAATAGTGGAGAGCAGGCACTGTGCCTCTGGGGTAATAGTGGAGAGTAGGCGCTGTGCCTCTGGGGTAATAGTGGAGAGGGGGCGCTGTGCCTCTGGGGTAATAGTGGAGAGGGGGCGCTGTGCCTCTGGGGTAATAGTGGAGAGGGGGCGCTGTGCCTCTGGGGTAATAGTGGAGAGCAGGCGCTGTACCTCTGGGGTAATAGTGGAGAGCAGGCGCTGTGCTTCTGGGGTAATTGTGGAGAGCAGGCGCTGTGCCTCTGGGGTAATAGTGGAGAGTAGGTGCTGTGCTTCTGGGGTAATTGTGGAGAGCAGGCGCTGTGCCTCTGGGGTAATAGTGTAGAGCAGGCGCTGTGCCTCTGGGGTAATAGTGGAGAGTAGGCGCTGTGCCTCTGGGGTAATAGTGGAGAGGGGGCGCTGTTCCTCTGGGATAATAGTGGAGAGCAGGCGCAGTGCCTCTGGGGTAATAGTGGAGAGCAGGCGCAGTGCCTCTGGGGTAATCGTGGAGAGGAGGCGCCGTGCCTCTGGGGTAATAGTGGAGAGGGGGCGCTGTACCTCTGGGATAATGGTGGAGAGGGGGCGCTGTGCCTCTGGGGTAATAGTGGAGAGGGGGCGCTGTACCTCTGGGATAATAGTGGAGAGGGTGCGCTGTGCCTCTGGGGTAATCGTGGAGATGGGGCGCCGTGCCTCTGGGGTAATAGTGGAGAGGGGGCGCTGTGCCTCTGGGGTAATAGTGGAGAGCAGGCGCTGTACCTCTGGGGTAATAGTGGAGAGGGGGCGCTGTGCCTCTGGGGTAATAGTGGAGAGGGGGCGCTGTGCCTCTGGGGTAATAGTGGAGAGGGGGCGCTGTGCCTCTGGGGTAATGGTGGAAAGCAGGCGCTGTGCCTCTGGGGTAATAGTGGAGAGCAGGCGCTGTGCCTCTGGGGTAATAGTGGAGACGAGGCGCTGTGCCTCTGGGGTAATAGTGGAGAGCAGGCGCTGTGCCTCTGGGGTAATAGTGGAGAGGAGGCGCTGTGCCTCTGGGGTAATAGTGGAGAGCAGGCGCTGTACCTCTGGGGTAATAGTGGAGAGCAGGAGCTGTGCCTCTGGGGTAATAGTGGAGAGCAGGCACTGTGCCTCTGAGGTAATAGTGGAGAGGGTGCGCTGTGCCTCTGGGGTTATAGTGGTGAGCAGGCGCTGTGCCTTTGGGGTAATAGTGGAGAGGGGGCGCTGTGCCTTTGGGGTAATAGTGGAGAGCAGGCGCTGTGCCTCTGGGGTAATAGTGGAGAGGGGGCGCTGTGCCTTTGGGGTAATAGTGGAGAGCAGGCGCTGTGCCTCTGGGGTAATAGTGGAGAGGGGGCGCTGTGCCTCTGGGGTAATAGTGGATAGGGGGTGCTGTGCCTCTGGGGTAATAGTGGAGAGCAGGCGCTGTGCCTCTGGGGCAATAGTGGAGAGGGGGTCCTGTGCCTCTGGGGTTATAGTGGAGAGGGGGCGCTGTGCCTCTGGGGTAATGGTGGAGAGGGGGCGCTGTGCCTCTGGGGTAATAGTGGAGAGGAGGTGCTATGCCTCTGGTGTATTGGTGGAGAGTAGGCGCTGTGCCTCTGGGGCAATAGTGGAGAGGGGGTGCTGTGCCTCTGGGGTAATAGTGGAGAGGGGGCACTGTGCCTCTGGGGTAATAGTGGAGAGCAGGCACTGTGCCTCTGGGGTAATAGTGGAGAGCAGGCGCTGTGCCTCTGGGGTAATAGTGGAGAGCAGGCGCTGTGCCTCTAGGGTAATAGTGGAGAGGGGTCGCTGTGCCTCTGTGGTAATGGTGGAGAGGGGGCGCTGTGCCTCTGGGGTAATAGTGGAGAGCAGGCGCTGTGCCTCTGGGGTAATAGTGTAGAGCAGGCGCTGTGCCTCTGGGGTAATGGTGGAGAGCAGGCGCTGTGCCTCTGGGGTTATAGTGGAGAGGGGGCGCTGTGCCTCTGGGGTAATAGTGGAGAGTAGGTGCTGTGCTTCTGGGGTAATTGTGGAGAGCAGGCGCTGTGCCTCTGGGGTAATGGTGGAGAGCAGGCGCTGTGCCTCTGGGGTAATAGTGGAGAGTAGGCGCTGTGCCTCTGGGGTAATAGTGGAGAGGGGGCGCTGTTCCTCTGGGATAATAGTGGAGAGCAGGCGCAGTGCCTCTGGGGTAATAGTGGAGAGCAGGCGCAGTGCCTCTGGGGTAATCGTGGAGAGGAGGCGCCGTGCCTCTGGGGTAATAGTGGAGAGGGGGCGCTGTACCTCTGGGATAATGGTGGAGAGGGGGCGCTGTGCCTCTGAGGTAATAGTGGAGAGGGGGCGCTGTACCTCTGGGATAATAGTGGAGAGGGTGCGCTGTGCCTCTGGGGTAATCGTGGAGATGGGGCGCCGTGCCTCTGGGGTAATAGTGGAGAGGGGGCGCTGTGCCTCTGGGGTAATAGTGGAGAGCAGGCGCTGTACCTCTGGGGTAATAGTGGAGAGGGGGCGCTGTGCCTCTGGGGTAATAGTGGAGAGCAGGCGCTGTGCCTCTGGGGTAATAGTGGAGACGAGGCGCTGTGCCTCTGGGGTAATAGTGGAGAGCAGGCGCTGTGCCTCTGGGGTAATAGTGGAGAGGAGGCGCTGTGCCTCTGGGGTAATAGTGGAGAGCAGGCGCTGTACCTCTGGGGTAATAGTGGAGAGCAGGCGCTGTGCCTCTGGGGTAATAGTGGAGAGCAGGCGCAGTGCCTCTGGGGTAATAGTGGAGAGCAGGCGCAGTGCCTCTGGGGTAATCGTGGAGAGGAGGCGCCGTGCCTCTGGGGTAATAGTGGAGAGGGGGCGCTGTACCTCTGGGATAATGGTGGAGAGGGGGCGCTGTGCCTCTGAGGTAATAGTGGAGAGGGGGCGCTGTACCTCTGGGATAATAGTGGAGAGGGTGCGCTGTGCCTCTGGGGTAATCGTGGAGATGGGGCGCCGTGCCTCTGGGGTAATAGTGGAGAGGGGGCGCTGTGCCTCTGGGGTAATAGTGGAGAGCAGGCGCTGTACCTCTGGGGTAATAGTGGAGAGGGGGCGCTGTGCCTCTGGGGTAATAGTGGAGAGCAGGCGCTGTGCCTCTGGGGTAATAGTGGAGACGAGGCGCTGTGCCTCTGGGGTAATAGTGGAGAGCAGGCGCTGTGCCTCTGGGGTAATAGTGGAGAGGAGGCGCTGTGCCTCTGGGGTAATAGTGGAGAGCAGGCGCTGTACCTCTGGGGTAATAGTGGAGAGCAGGCGCTGTGCCTCTGGGGTAATAGTGGAGAGCAGGCACTGTGCCTCTGAGGTAATAGTGGAGAGGGTGCGCTGTGCCTCTGGGGTTATAGTGGTGAGCAGGCGCTGTGCCTTTGGGGTAATAGTGGAGAGCAGGCGCTGTGCCTCTGGGGTAATAGTGGAGAGGGGGCGCTGTGCCTCTGGGGTAATAGTGGATAGGGGGTGCTGTGCCTCTGGGGTAATAGTGGAGAGCAGGCGCTGTGCCTCTGGGGCAATAGTGGAGAGGGGGTCCTGTGCCTCTGGGGTTATAGTGGAGAGGGGGCGCTGTGCCTCTGGGGTAATGGTGGAGAGGGGGCGCTGTGCCTCTGGGGTAATAGTGGAGAGGAGGTGCTATGCCTCTGGTGTATTGGTGGAGAGTAGGCGCTGTGCCTCTGGGGCAATAGTGGAGAGGGGGTGCTGTGCCTCTGGGGTAATGGTGGAGAGCAGGCGCTGTGCCTCTGGGGTTATAGTGGAGAGGGGGCGCTGTGCCTCTGGGGTAATAGTGGAGAGGGAGCGCTGTGCCTCTGGGGTAATAGTGAAGAGCAGGCGCTGTGCCTCTGGGGTAATAGTGGAGAGCAGGCGCTGTGCCTCTGGTGTAATGGTGGAGAGGGAGCGCTGTGCCTCTGGGGTAATAGTGAAGAGCAGGCGCTGTGCCTCTGGGGTAATGGTGGAGAGCAGGCGCTGTGCCTCTGGGGTAATGGTGGAGAGCAGGCGCTGTGCCTCTGGGGTAATAGTGGAGAGCAGGCGCTGTGCCTCTGGGGTTATAGTGGAGAGCAGGTGCTGTGCCTCTGGGGTAATAGTGGAGGGGGGGACGCTGTGCCTCTGGGGTAATAGTGGAGAGCAGGTGCTGTGCATCTGGGGTAATAGTGGAGAACAGGCGCTGTGCCTCTGGGGTAATGGTGGAGAGGGGGCGCTGTGCCTCTGGGGTAATAGTGGAGAGCAGGCGCTGTGCCTCTGGGATAATAGTGGAGAGCAGGCGCTGTGCCTCTGGGGCAATAGTGGAGAGCAGGCGCTGTGCCTCTGGGGCAATAGTGGAGAGGGGGCGCTGTGCCTCTGGGGTAATAGTGGAGAGGGAGCGCTGTGCCTCTGGGGTAATAGTGAAGAGCAGGCGCTGTGCCTCTGGGGTAATAGTGGAGAGCAGGCGCTGTGCCTCTGGTGTAATGGTGGAGAGGGAGCGCTGTGCCTCTGGGGTAATAGTGAAGAGCAGGCGCTGTGCCTCTGGGGTGATAGTGGAGAGCAGGCGCTGTGCCTCTGGGGTAATGGTGGAGAGCAGGCGCTGTGCCTCTGGGGTAATAGTGGAGAGCAGGCGCTGTGCCTCTGGGGTTATAGTGGAGAGCAGGTGCTGTGCCTCTGGGGTAATAGTGGAGGGGGGGACGCTGTGCCTCTGGGGTAATAGTGGAGAGCAGGTGCTGTGCATCTGGGGTAATAGTGGAGAACAGGCGCTGTGCCTCTGGGGTAATGGTGGAGAGGGGGCGCTGTGCCTCTGGGGTAATAGTGGAGAGCAGGCGCTGTGCCTCTGGGATAATAGTGGAGAGCAGGCGCTGTGCCTCTGGGGCAATAGTGGAGAGCAGGCGCTGTGCCTCTGGGGTAATAGTGGAGAGCAGGCGCTGTGCCTCTGGGGTAATAGTGGAGAGCAGGCGCTTTGCCTCTGGGGTAATAGTGGAGAGCAGGCGCTGTGCCTCTGGGGTAATAGTGGAGAGCAGGCGCTGTGCCTCTGGGGTAATAGTGGAGAGCAGGCGCTTTGCCTCTGGGGTAATAGTGGAGAGCAGGCGCTGTGCCTCTGGGGTAATAGTGGAGAGCAGGCGCTTTGCCTCTGGGGTAATAGTGGAGAGGGGGCGCTGTGCCTCTGGGGTAATAGTGGAGAGGGGGCGCTTTGCCTCTGGGGTAATAGTGGAGAGCAGGCGCTGTGCCTCTGGGGTAATAGTGGAGAGCAGGCGCTGTGCCTCTGGGGTAATGGTGGAGAACAGGCGCTGTGCCTCTGGGGTAATGGTGGAGAGCAGGCGCTGTGCCTCTGGGGTAATAGTGGAGAGCAGGCGCTGTGCCTCTAGGGTAATAGTGGAGAGGGGTCGCTGTGCCTCTGTGGTAATGGTGGAGAGGGGGCGCTGTGCCTCTGGGGTAATGGTGGAGAGCAGGCGCTGTGCCTCTGGGGTAATGGTGGAGAGCAGGCGCTGTGCCTCTAGGGTAATAGTGGAGAGGGGTCGCTGTGCCTCTGTGGTAATGGTGGAGAGGGGGCGCTGTGCCTCTGGGGTAATGGTGGAGAGCAGGCACTGTGCCTCTGGGGTAATGGTGGAGAGCAGGTGCTGTGCCTCTGGGGTAATAGTGGAGAGCAGGCGCTGTGCCTCTGGGGTAATAGTGGAGAGGGGTCGCTGTGCCTCTGGGGTAATATTGGAGAGCAGGCGCTGTGCCTCTGGTGTAATAGTGGAGAGGGGGCGCTGTGCCTCTGGGGTAATAGTGGAGTGGGGGCGCTGTGCCTCTGGGGTAATGGTGGAGAGCAGGCGCTGTGCCTCTGGGATAATGGTGGAGAGGGGGCGCTGTGCCTCTGGGGTAATAGTGGAGAGCAGGCGCTGTGCCTCTGGGGTAATAGTGGAGAGCAGGCGCTGTGCCTCTGGGGTTAATAGTGGAGAGCAGGCGCTGTGCCTCTGGGGTAATAGTGGAGAGGGTGCGCTGTGCCTCTGGGGTAATAGTGGAGAGGGGACGCTTTGCCTCTGGGGTAATGGTGGAAAGCAGGCGCTGTGCCTCTGGGGTAATAGTGGAGAGGGGGCGCTGTGCCTCTGGGGTAATAGTGGAGAGGGGGCGCTGTGCCTCTGGGGTAATAGTGGAGAGGGGGCGCTGTAACTCTGGGGTAATAGTGGAGAGCAGGCGCTGTACCTCTGGGGTAATAGTGGAGAGCAGGCGCTGTGCCTCTGGGGTAATAGTGGAGAGTGGGCACTGTGCCTCTGGGGTAATAGTGGAGAGGGGGCGCTGTGCTTCTGGGGTAATAGAGGAGAGGGGGCACTGTGCTTCTGGGGTAATAGAGGAGAGGGGGCACTGTGCTTCTGGGGTAATAGAGGAGAGGGGGCACTGTGCTTCTGGGGTAATAGAGGAGAGGGGGCGCTGTGCCTCTGGGGTAATAGTGGAGAGCAGGCGCTGTACCTCTGGGGTAATAGTGGAGAGCAGGCGCTGTGCCTCTGGGGTAATAGTGGAGAGGGGGCGCTGTGCTTCTGGGGTAATAGAGGAGAGGGGGCACTGTGCTTCTGGGGTAATAGAGGAGAGGGGGCACTGTGCTTCTGGGGTAATAGAGGAGAGGGGGCGCTGTGCTTCTGGGGTAATAGAGGAGAGCAGGCACTGTGTATGACAGGGTCCTTTTCCCATATCACAAACTCAACAGAGTAAGAGATGACGGAACAATACAAAAACATTTCAAGCAAATCAAACGGTCCATAACATAATCCACCACACAGAGGGTAAAATAGTCCAGAAGCATGAATATAGTCCAGTAAGCGATAAATGTCCAGGTCTCTCTGGGGAGCCGCAGCTACTGCCCCAGAGGATAAATCTTCCTTACAGAAATTATATATATAACCGTGCCTCACCGTGTCTTATTTGAATGATGTAGTCCGCTTTGTTTGTCTGGGTCTCCAGCCACAGCTTAGACTCCGAAGCTTCTCATGAAAAAGGATAAAGTGCCGAGTCCCATAATTAAAATCTTCATCTTTATTCAGCAAATTTTTAAACCATCTTGATGGCTGAACTAAGGTCTCTGAGACTATAAGTCAGGATGGTTTGAAAATTTGCTGAATAAAGATAAAGATTTTAATTTTGGACTCGCCACTTTCTCCTTTTTCATGATAAATCTTCCTGCTTCTCTTGAAGTTCTCAAACAGACTGCCCAATTCTTCAGGTAAGCAGAGGGTTTAGGAGGCCCCAGACCTAGGGCCAGGAACACTACAGGGCGTGATTACCTACAGACAATACAATGTACACACAAGCAATACAGAGAATGGACAGTGAACCACGCCTAAAACATGACCCTACACAACATGATACACAACCCCCCATAACCCACCATCACAACCTCGCCCTCCTTTTTAATAAGAGAGTATGCCATGAGGTCTACACAGACCTCTAATAAATTCACAAAATTTCCCAATACAAAATTGTATTGTATCAAAAAATCATTGCAACACCCACGTTACTGTGCAATAACCAATAGACTAAAAAATGTATAGAATAAGGGGTACTTTGCACGCTGCGACACCGCTAGCCGATTGTAGCGATGCCGACATCTTGTGATAGCTGGCGTAGCGAACATTATCGCTACGGCAGCTTCACATGCACTTACCTGCCCTGCGACGTCGCTCTGGCCGGCGACCCGCCTCCTTATTAAGGGGGCGGGTCATGCAGCGTCACAGCGACGTCACACGGCAGGCGGCCAATAGAAGCAGAGGGGCGGAGATGAGCGGGACGTAAACATCCTGCTCACCTCCTTCCTTCCGCATAGCCGGTGGAGGCAGGAGATGTTCCTCGCTCCTGCGGCTTCACAGACAGCGATGTGCGGCCGCAGGAACGAGGAACAACATCGTACCTGTCGCAGCAGTGAAATTATGGAAATGACAGACACTACACAGATCACCGATTTACAACGCTTTTGCGATCGTTTATCGGTGCTACTAGGCTTTACACGTTGCGACATCGTTACCGGCACCGGATGTGCGTCACTTTTGATTTGACCCCGACGAGATCGCAGTAGCGATGTCGCAACGTGCAAAGTACCGCTAACAGTGCAATCCTCAGCTAATAATGCGGAAAGTTCAGGTCATCAATTGATAGACAGAGTTCTGAGCTCAATAATGTATGGAAAATCCACCCTATTAAGTCCAGCCTTCCATCACATGTGCGTGTCTCTTTTGTTTATTGCACAGTAACGTGTGTGTTTTAATGATTTTTTTATATAATCAAATTTTGTACTGGGAAATTTTGTGAATTTATTAGAATATATTTCCCATATGTATATTTTTGTAAAGTGTAAAATACACAGACCTCTGGCTGTCGCGGGCGGAGGAGGGGACGCCGCGCTCTCCCACTGCTCGGGTCCGGCTGCCGCTCCTGCCGCGGCCTGCTGCTGCTCGGTGGCTCGAGCGATGGGCCGGATCCCGGGGACTCTAGCGGCGCTCCTCGCCCGTGAGTGAAAGGGGATTGGTTGTGAGGATTGTTTATTGTCCGTGACGCAACCCACGGTTGTGGTGATTATGTGTACACCACCGCTGCTCTGGCTGGGGATCCCGGGAGTGATGGTATGGAGCAGCTAGTTGTTTTGCCCCTCCGTGGGTAGGGGTTGGCGATCCCGGGGCCCAGTGATGGGGTGTTGGATGATGGACAGGCGGGCTATGGGGCCTGTGGAGGTGCAGGGGCGCAGGGGCAGCGCTGTGCTGCACGGCACGGAGGTACTCACTCAGCCAGTAAACACGACACAGTTCTCGGTAAACAAACGGCTGGTTGGACGGGTCCCTCAGACGGTTGCGCTGCAGTTGACGGTGACGGTCTCTTCCCTGCACCTATGTGTTGTTGTTTGGTAGCGATGGGTTCCCACCGGTAACCCGCTCCCCAGCTTAGATATGAGCCGGAGGAGCTCCACTCTTGCCCGCAGGCGCTGGCCCTGGGAAACTGGTGCCTTGGCGGTGGCGATGTCTCCCCTTAACGGTTGGACTGTTGCCTTCAAACGGGACTTGGTTGTTGCGAGACAGTCGTCCCCTTCACTGACGGATTTGGCAAATTATGGCGACTCCTAGCCTTGCCGGGATCCGAAAGGCCCCTGCCCTGGTGCTGACTAATCTTCGTATACCGCTCCGGTACCGCCGGGTCACCACCCGTCCACGGGCCTTTCGGCAACCTCCAATCAGTCTCGCCTGCAGACAGTCACTTCACCAGCTTCACTTCACTTCCTTTCACTTTCAACTCTCAAGCTAATCTGCCTGGTTTTCCCGCCTCCAGGGCTGTGAACTCCTCGGTGGGCGGAGCCAACCGCCTGGCCCACCCCCTGGTGTGGACACCAGCCCCTGGAGGAAGGCAACAAGGATTTCAGTTTTGACCTCGGTGTACCTGCAGGGAATGTGGGGTGCGTGTGGTGTTGTGACCTGTGACCCCTGGCTTGCCCAGGGCGTCACATTCCCCCTTAGCAAAACGCAGACCGTCCTCGGGCTGCCCGTCCAACACCGGTTTTATTTTCCTTTTTGTTTTCTGTGAAAATAGAAAAACGGTAACATATTTACAACTTATGACATCATCCCACATCGGGAGGCACATTTCTTAAACGTTGCAAATGGTTTACGGTTACGGTGTCCGCTCTCTCCCACCCAAGTAACCTGGCCCTGATGCTGCCCCTAAAACCCAGGCAGCACCCCTTGACCCCAGTCCTGCACCAAGTCACCCGAGCGGGATCTGTCCTTCCCCTCCAGAGGGTAGCCACCGGTTCCTGTGGTGGCTGGGCCCCAGCCGGCTCTACTGCGGGCCCTCCCTCCAACTTGCCTCTCCGGAGGCGGCAACTGCGGAAACGGTAACGGTAAAACAACTTATTTACATGCCATTTAACGTTTGTGGTTGCCCTGCAAGTTCACGGGCTTGTCCATGGAAAGTTCTCCATGCAACTTTTTAAACGGTCCCCACGGGGACAACGGTGTCGGCAACGGCCGGTTTTCCAAATCACGGTGAATCAGGTGACTGTTTGGTTATCATCTTATCATCCTCTTTAAAACTTGCAAACAAACACAGACAAACTTCGGTCCCAAGGGGGGACTGGACAACGGTGCTCCGCTGCCCTACTCCAAGTCGTCGGCTTCATCTGAGGGACGGGGTGCAGAACTCACACGGCTCTCCTGGCTGCCCCTCAGCTTCGCATCTAGGGCGAACCACCCCCTCTCTCCAAAGTGCTGGGTATACTGCACGATGTCACCTGGCATCAGGTTACGGCCAGGGTGCTCCTCCGGCAGGTGGGCATTCACGTCCCGCCGGGCTATAAACACTTCGGCCTCCAGGCCCGGTTCATAGATAAACCCATAGCCCCGGCGGACATCAAACCGCCTCACCTGTCCTTCATACAGCGGTCCCCGGACACGAAACGTCACCTGGCGGAGGTTCTCCTTCTCCCGGATTGCACGGGCCACCAATTCCGCTTTCTTCTTTTCTCTTTCACCGATCTCCGGGCCCAACGGGACCGGCTCCCTGTACCAATACGGTGCTGCTGCGAGCTCCGGCGCACGGGTCTACGCCGCGGGACATTCTGGACGCTGCCCACTGTCAGGGATCTGGGCGACAGGTCCCGCGGCGTCTTGGCCTTGGGCGCCGCCTTGCAGCGACAACCCGGCGCAACCTCAGCCGAGGTGTGGGGGATGGGCACAGGGGCTTTCCGCAGCTGGGCCTTCGGCTCGGAACGGGTCATCAGCTCCGGCTCGGGGGACTTCTCAGGGGCTGCCTCCGGTGCAGACTTCGGGGCCTTCCATGGCAGCACCTCCGACTTGCTACGGGCTCCGGCTACAGGTCGGCCCGCCGGGGCGGGCATGCTGGGTATCGCTACCGGTTGCGGTGGGAGCGGGCCTAGTGGCGGGGTCACAGCATCCGAGACGGGTGGCGAGGGAGTTAACAGGGCGAGAGGGCTTGGACCGGGTCCCGCAGCCGCGATGACCGGCCCTTCAAGGGCATCAGGGCGTGGGTCACTCACCCTTCCTTCCTCAGCTTCCTCCTCGCGTCTCCGCACGGTCGCTATCACGTCCGCCATGTCGGCCTCCCACTTCTCCATGAGGAGCTGCATCTTGACCTGCAGCCTTTGATAGAGCTGCGCGGTCCGGATCTCCACCCACGCCGCGGTTCCCGGCGCGGGGACTACGGTGCTTCAGGACGGCATCCACATGCTGCTGGCGACTTCTTCCAGGAACAGGGTGACTGCAGAGTCCTGGCATCCCTGCTTTTATAGCTGCGCTCACATGCAGCCAGCCGCCATCGCGTCCCCCTTAGCTTCTTTTCGGCCCCTCCTCTATCGGGGCGGGGTTTTGGCCTTCGCGCCTCTGCTACTCGAGAAGACGCTCGAGCGGGAACTCTTCGCGCCAAAGATGGCGGCTTCTGAAATTTTCTGGCCGGACACCTCCGGCGGTAACAAGGCGCACCTCTACCAGACGGCAGAGCGGTAAGATCCTGTTCGTGACGCCAAGTTGTCGCGGGCGGAGGAGGGGACGCCGCGCTCTCCCACTGCTCGGGTCCGGCTGCCGCTCCTGCCGCGGCCTGCTGCTGCTCGGTGGCTCAAGCGATGGGCCGGATCCCGGGGACTCTAACGGCGCTCCTCGCCCGTGAGTGAAAGGGGATTGGTTGTGAGGATTGTTTATTGTCCGTGACACCACCCACGGTTGTGGTGATTATGTGTACACCACCGCTGCTCTGGCTGGGGATCCCGGGAGTGATGGTATGGAGCAGCCAGTTGTTGTTTTGCCCCTCCGTGGGTAGGGGTTGGTGATCCCGGGGCCCAGTGATGGGGTGTTGGATGGTGGACAGGCGGGCTATGGGGCCTTTGGAGGTGCAGGGGCGCAGGGGCAGCGCTGTGCCGCACGGCACGGAGGTACTCACTCAGCCAGTAAACACGACACAGTTCTCGGTAAGCAATCGGCTGGTTGGACGGGTCCCTCAGACGGTTGCGCTGCTGATATCCCCTGCAGTTGACGGTGACGGTCTCTTCCCTGCACCTATGTGTTGTTGTTTGGTAGCGATGGGTTCCCACCGGTAACCCGCTCCCCAGCTTAGATATGAGCTGGAGGAGCTCCACTCTTGCCCGCAGGCGCTGGCCCTGGGAAACTGGTGCCTTGGCGGTGGCGATGTCTCCCCTTAACGGTTGGACTGTTGCCTTCAAACGGGACTTGGTTGTTGGGAGACAGTCGTCCCCTTCACTGACGGATTTGGCAAATTATGGCGATTCCTAGCCTTGCCGGGATCCGAAAGGCCCCTGCCCTGGTGCTGACTAATCTTCGTATACCGCTCCGGTAGCGCCGGGTCACCACCCGTCCACGGTCCTTTCGGCAACCTCCAATCAGTCTCGCCTGCAGACGGTCACCGCCATCTGCCAACCGTGCTGTCTCATTCCGGGGCACACACTCGGACCAACTTCAGGCTTCTTGCTGTCACTACTCCTACTTTCCTCCTTTACCACTTCACCAGCTTCACTTCACTTCCTTTCACTTTCAACTCTCAAGCTAATCTGCCTGGTTTTCCCGCCTCCAGGGCTGTGAACTCCTCGGTGGGCGGAGCCAACCACCTGGCCCACCCCCTGGTGTGGACACCAGCCCCTGGAGGAAGGCAACAAGGATTTCAGTTTTGACCTCGGTGTACCTGCAGGGTGCGTGTGGTGTTGTGACCTGTGACCCCTGGCTTGCCCAGAGCGTCACATGGCCACCTCACTTAAGTCCATGTTGCCCAGCTGTGGATAGTCCCTTGTACAGCGGTAGGGTTGGTGGGAAAAGCTTCCTTTTGTGTCCTCCTTCACTCAAACTGTATTTCCTGCACCCACAAATTGGCATTGTAGATCCCCCAAATCATTTCCTAGGAGAATATCTGCAGGCAGCCGCTCATCACCCAAACCACACATTGCTTAACCCCAAAGCCAAAGTCAGATCTACAGTCGCCTTTCTCCTCCAGCCAATTCAGTGACAATACCTGGTCCATGATGTATCGCCTCTGGCCGAACCTCCTGGGGATCAGCTATTGTGAGAAATTCCCCAGAGTCACAAAATCCAATGACTTTGTCCATCCAGCACAACCTCCTGTAAGTGCTTACTTTCATGGTGAGAGGAACTCGGGGCTGTGGCTCTCACCCCATAAACCCCTAATGGCCGACCACGAGTGTCTGAGGGAAGTCAATTTGAAGGGGTGAGAACTCTTCGCACCTTGTATTTGGCTATAGAGAATGAACAGGTCGATTTGGTGCAAGGTCATTCCTCAATCGACCAGCAGGGCAAATGTTTTGCAGATGCCCAGGCTTCCCACATCGATAACATCTCCGTCGTACTCCTTCCAGTGTGCATTCTGGAGAAGGAAGTAGGAGAACCTAGTGACAGAGGACGGAGCCCATACACTCCAACAGGGGCATCTATGGTGCAGGGGTCAATGGTACACTCCAACAGGGGCATCTATGGTGCAGGGGTCAGTGGTACACTTCAACAGGGGCATCTATGGTGCAGGGGTCAGTGGTACACTCCAACAGGGGCATCTATGGTGCAGGGGTCAGTGGTGCACTCCACTGGAGGTGGTTGTACCTCTTACTCAGGCGGCATGGAATGCACAAACGAGTTGGAGGTGCGTGGGGCTCCCTCCGAGTCCTTGCGGGACAACTGGATTGCAGGTACCCAGGTTGCCTGCACCCATAACATCTCCTCTCTATGATTCCCCCATGGCGTGGTCGAAACTGTTGGGGCCCAGAATTGTGAGCCGTGGTTGTCATCGGCCTGCGGCTGATTGGAGGGGCATATATAACTGGAGAGGGCCGGGGAGTAGGAGCAGGCTGTGGCTTATTGTCCAGAAGCCTCCTCCATTGTGGTCGGATAGTAAGGGTCTCATCAGCCAGTGCTGCAGCTCTATCCATGGTGCACGGCGTGCGCTCTCTGACCCATTCCCGTATTTCTGAGGGACACTTGTAAAGAAATTGCTCTATAAGAAATACCTGCATAACGTCTTCCACAGTGAAGGCGTCTTCCGCTTCCAGCCATCTCCGACATGCCTTATGGGCATACATCCTAAACGATCCCCCCGGGGTGCATGGGAGGTCTCGGAGCTGTGCCCTATGTGAGTCTGGGGTGATGGCATGGTAATCCAGGATAGTCCGCTTTACAATGTTATAATCCCGGTTCTGCTGTGAGTCAATGGTGTGATAAGCCTCTGCCAGGCTTCCGTTCATGAGTCCCACTAACAAACGCATCCAGCCAGAGTTTGGAACCTCCATCACCGCACAGTGCTGCTCAAAGTCCTTGAAGAACCCTTCCACATCTCCGGAAACCTCATCAAATGGCTTGAAGTTCGCCCGGGTGATCCGTACAGGCTCCCGGATCACTGGGTTTACACTCCAACTCTTATTACTCCCTCTGCCGGACTCCGTTGCTTCTTCTCTCCCCTGTGCTCAGCGAGCAGCCTCCTCCTTATACTCCTGAGATACACCGGGGCCAAGAGCTGCCATCTCTTCTTCGAACCACACCAATCACTGGCTTTTTGGGGCAGGGATCCCTGTCCCCAGTGTTTGTCTGTCAGACATCTGGGAGGAGGTGGTCTGTCTCGCACCCACCAGTAGATCAATTAAGGCTTTTTACTCAGTCCCTGGTGGTTCAGGCCCAGATCTCTGGCTCTCTCCTGTAGACTGGATGTGGTCCAGTCTCTGTACTCACTCTGTGGGTGGATCTCCATTGGGCTTTGCTCTGTTGATCCCACCGCTGCCACCAGTTGTGATGGGGTCCTTCTCCCATATCACACAATCAACAGAGCGAGACATGGTGGAACAATCCAAAGAACATTTATTCCAAGCAAATGAAACCGTGCATAACATAATCCACCATACAGAGGGTAAAATTAGTACTGAAACATGAATATAGTCCAGTAAGCGATAAATGTCCAGGTCTCTCTATGGAGCCCCAGCTACTGCCCCAGAGGATGAATATTCCTGCTTCTCTTGAAGTTCTCAAACAGACTGACCAATTCTTCAGGTAAGCAGAGAGTTTAGGTGGATCCCAGGCACCCCTCCCCCAGACCTAGGGACCTGCAGACAATACAATGCAATACAGAGAATGGACAGTGAACCATGCCTAAAATACGAACCTACACAACATGATACACAACCCCCCATATTCCACCATCACACTGTGCCTCTGGGGTAATAGTGGAGGGTGAGTGTGGTGCCTCTGGGGTAATAGGGAGAGTGAGTGTCACGGGCGGAGGAGGGGACGCCGCGCTCTCCCTCTGCTGCTCGGGTCCGGCTGGCACTGCGGCCTGCTGCTGCTCGGTGGCTCGAGCGATGGGCCGGATCCCGGGGACTCGAGCGGCGCTCCTCGCCCGTGAGTGAAAAGGGGGTTTGTTTTGGGTGTGGGGATTGTTTATTGTTCGTGACGCCACCCACGGTTGTGGTGATTTGTTAGCACCACCGCTGCTCTGTATGGGGATCCCGGGAAGGATGGTATGGAGCAGCCAGTTGTTGTGTTGCCCCTCCGTGGGTAGGGGTTGGTGATCCCGGGACCCAGTGATGAGGTGGGAGATGCAGGGCTTGGTGGGCGCAGGGACGCGGGGGCAGCGCTGTGCCTTGCGGCACTGTGGTACTCACTCAGCCTGAGACGATGACACAGTTCTCGGTAAAACACACGGCTGGAAAGACGGTTCCCACGGACGGCTGCACTTGCTTTCCCCAGTAGGTGACGGTGATGTCCCTTTTCCTGCACCTGATGTTTCTGTGTTGGTAGCGATGGGTTCCCACCGGTAACCCACTCCCCGGCTTGGATATAGGCCGGAGGAGCCCTACTTTGCCCGCAGGCGCTGGCCCTGAGAAACTGGTGCCCTGGCGGTGGCGGTGTTCCTCCTTAATGGTTGGACTGTTGCCTTCAATCGGGACTTGGTTGTTTGGAGACAGACGTCCCCTTCACTGACGGATTTGGCAAATTTACGGCGACTCCTAGCCTTGCCGGGGTCCGAGAGGCCCCTGCCCTGGTGCTGACTGTTCTTCGTATACTGCTCCAGACCGCCGGGCCACTACCCGTCCGCGGTCCTTCCAGCAACCTCCGAGCAGTCCCCCTCCAGACTGTCACCGCCGTTTGCTGACCTTGCTGGCACTGTCCGGGCACACAGCCGGACCAACTTCAGGCTTTACTACTCTCACTTTTACTCCTTTTCTGTTACTTCAGCTTTTCTCTTTAGCTCCACTACTACTTCCTTCCACTTCACTCCCCTAAACTGCACTCTGTTTACTTAGCTCCTCACTCAAGCTCCCCCTGAGCTAATCTCCGTTCTTTCCACTTCTCCCTCCTTTCTCTATCTAACTGCCTGGTTCTTCCCGCCTCCAGAGCTGTGAACTCCTCGGTGGGCGGAGCCAACCGCCTGGCCCACCCCCTGGTGTGAACATCAGCCCCTGGAGGAAGGCAACAAGGATTTCGGTAGCCTTGGTGTTCCTAACTGGGGTGTAGGGTTTGGTGGTGTGATGACCTGTGACCCCTGGCTTGCCCAGGGCGTCACATGAGCGCTGCGCCTCTGGGGTAATATTGGAGAGTGAGCGCTGTGCCTCTGGGGTAATGGTGGAGAGAAGGCGCTATGCCTCTGGGGTAATAGGGAGTGTGGGCACTGTGCCTCTGGGTAATAGTGGATAGGGGGGGCTGTGCCTCTGGGGTAATAGTGGATAGGGGGCGCTGTGCCTCTGGGGTAATAGTGGAGAGCAGGCACTGTGCCTCTGGGGTAATAGTGGAAAACAGGCGCTGTGCCTCTGGGGTAATAGTGGAGAGTAGGTGCTGTGCCTCTGGGGTAATAGTGGAGAGTAGGTGCTGTGCCTCTGGGGTAATGGTGGAGAGCAGGCTCTGTGCCTCTGGGGTAATAGTGGAGAGCAGGCACTGTGCCTCTGGGGTAATAGTGGAGAACAGGCGCTGTGCCTCTGGGGTAATAGTGGAGAACAGGCGCTGTGCCTCTGGGGTAATAGTGGAGAGTAGGTGCTGTGCCTCTGGGGTAATAGTGGAGAGTAGGTGCTGTGCCTCTGGGGTAATAGTGGAGAGCAGGCACTGTGCCTCTGGGGTAATGGTGGAGAGCAGGCACTGTTCCTCTGGGGTAATAGTGGAGAACAGGCGCTGTGCCTCTGGGGTAATGGTGGAGAGTAGGTGCTGTGCCTCTGGGGTAATAGTGGAGAGGGGGCGCTGTGCCTCTGGGGTAATAGTGGAGAGCAGGCACTGTGCTTCTGGGGTAATAGTGGAGAACAGGCGCTGTGCCTCTGGGGTAATAGTGGAGAGTAGGTGCTGTGCCTCTGAGGTAATAGTGGAGAGTAGGTGCTGTGCCTCTGAGGTAATAGTGGAGAGTAGGTGCTGTGCCTCTGGGGTAATGGTGGAGATCAGGCTCTGTGCCTCTGGGGTAATAGTGGAGAGCAGGCACTGTGCCTCTGGGGTAATAGTGGAGAACAGGCGCTGTGCCTCTGGGGTAATAGTGGAGAGTAGGTGCTGTGCCTCTGGGGTAATAGTGGAGAGGGTGCACTGTGCCTCTGGGGTAATAGTGGAGAGCAGGCACAGTGCCTCTGGGGTAATAGTGGAGAGTTGGCGCTGTGCCTCTGGGGTAATAGTGGAGAGTAGGTGCTGTGCCTCTGGGGTAATAGTGGAGAGGGTGCACTGTGCCTCTGGGGTAATAGTGGAGAGCAGGCACAGTGCCTCTGGGGTAATAGTGGAGAGGGGGCGCTGTGCCTCTGGGGTTATAGTGGAGAGGGTGCACTGTGCCTCTGGGGTAATAGTGGAGAGTTGGCGCTGTGCCTCTGGGGTAATAGTGGAGAGTAGACACTGTGCCTCTGGGGTAATAGTGGAGAGGGTGCGCTGTGCCTCTGGGGTAATAGTGGAGAGGGTGCGCTGTGCCTCTGGGGTAATAGTGGAGAGGGTGCGCTGTGCCTCTGGGGTAATAGTGGATAGGGGGCGCTGTGCCTCTGGGGTAATAGTGGAGAGGGGGCGCTGTGCCTCTGGGGTAATAGTGGAGAGTGGGTGCTGTGCCTCTGGGGTAATAGTGGAGAGGGGGCGCTGTGCCTCTGGGGTAATAGTGGAGAGTGGGTGCTGTGCCTCTGGGGTAATAGTGGAGAGTGGGTGCTGTGCCTCTGGGGTAATAGTGGAGAGTTGGCGCTGTGCCTCTGGAGTAATAGTGGAGAGCAGGCGCTGTGCCTCTGGGGTAATAGTGGAGAGGGGGCGCTGTGCCTCTGGGGTAATAGTGGAGAGTTGGCGCTGTGCCTCTGGGGTAATAGTGGAGAGTAGACACTGTGCCTCTGGGGTAATAGTGGAGAGGGTGCGCTGTGCCTCTGGGGTAATAGTGGAGAGGGTGCGCTGTGCCTCTGGGGTAATAGTGGAGAGGGTGCGCTGTGCCTCTGGGGTAATAGTGGATAGGGGGCGCTGTGCCTCTGGGGTAATAGTGGAGAGGGGGCGCTGTGCCTCTGGGGTAATAGTGGAGAGTAGGTGCTGTGCCTCTGGGGTAATAGTGGAGAGGGGGCGCTGTGCCTCTGGGGTAATAGTGGAGAGGGGGCGCTGTGCCTCTGGGGTAAAAGTGGAGAGGGTCGCTGTGCCTCTGGGGTAATAGTGGAGAGGGGGCGCTGTACCTCTGGGGTAATAGTGGAGAGCAGGTGCTGTGCCTCTGGGGTAATAGTGGAGAACAGGCGCTGTGCCTCTGGGGTAATGGTGGAGAGGGTGCGCTGTGCCTCTGGGGTAATAGTGGAGAGGGTGCACTGTGCCTCTGGGGTAATAGTGGAGAGGGGGCGCTGTGCCTCTGGGGTAATAGTGGACAGGGGGCGCTGTACCTCTGGGGTAATAGTGGAGAGGGGCGCTGTGCCTCTGGGGTAATAGTGGAGAGGGGGCGCTGTACCTCTGGGGTAATAGTGGAGAGGGGGCGCTGTGCCTCTGGGGTAATAGTGGAGAGCAGGTGCTGTGCTTCTGGGGTAATAGTGGAGAGGGGGCGCTGTGCCTCTGGGGTAATAGTGGAGAGCAGGCGCTGTGCCTCTGGGGTCATGGTGGAGAGCAGGTGCTGTGCTTCTGGGGTAATAGTGGAGAGCAGGCGCTGTGCCTCTGGGGTAATAGTGGAGAGTAGGCGCTGTGCCTCTGGGGTAATAGTGGAGAGGGTGCGCTGTGCCTCTGGGGTAATATTGGAGAGCAGGCGCTGTGCCTCTGGGGTAATAGTGGAGAACAGGCGCTGTGCCTCTGGGGTAATAGTGGAGAACAGGCGCTGTGCCTCTGGGGTAATAGTGGAGAGCAGGCGCTGTGCCTCTGGGGTAATAGTGGAGAGGGGGCGCTGTGCCTCTGGGGTAATAGTGGAGAGGGGGCGCTGTGCCTCTGGGGTAATAGTGGAGAGTTGGCGCTGTGCCTCTGGGGTAATAGTGGAGAGCAGGCGCTGTGCCTCTGGGGTAATAGTGGAGAGTAGGTGCTGTGCCTCTGGGGTAATAGTGGAGAACAGGCGCTGTGCCTCTGGGGTAATAGTGGAGAGTAGGCGCTGTGCCTCTGGGGTAATAGTGGAGAGTAGGTGCTGTGCCTCTGGGGTAATAGTGGAGAGTAGGTGCTGTGCCTCTGGGGTAATAGTGGAGAGGGGGCGCTGTGCCTCTGGGGTAATAGTGGAGAGGGGGCGCTGTGCTTCTGGGGTAATAGTGGAGAGGGGGCGCTGTGCCTCTGGGGTAATGGTGGAGAGGGGGCGCTGTGCCTCTGGGGTAATGGTGGAGAGGGGGCGCTGTGCCTCTGGGGTAATAGTGGAGAGCAGGCGCTGTGCCTCTGGGGTAATAGTGGAGAGTAGGTGCTGTGCCTCTGGGGTAATAGTGGAGAGCAGGCGCTGTACCTCTGGGGTAATAGTGGAGAGCAGGCACTGTGCCTCTGGGGTAATAGTGGAGAGCAGGCGCTGTGCCTCTGGGGTAATAGTGGAGAGGGGGCGCTGTGCCTCTGGGGTAATAGTGGAGAGGGGGCGCTGTGCCTCTGGGGTAATAGTGGAGAGGGGAGGCTGTGCCTCTGGGGTAATAGTGGAGAGGGGGCGCTGTGCCTCTGGGGTAATAGTGGAGAGGGGGCGCTGTGCCTCTGGGGTAATAGTGGAGAGGGGGCGCTGTGCCTCTGGGGTAATAGTGGAGAGGGGAGGCTGTGCCTCTGGGGTAATAGTGGAGAGGGTGCGCTGTGCCTCTGGGGTAATAGTGGAGAGGGTGCGCTGTGCCTCTGGGGTAATAGTGGAGAGGGGACGCTGTGCCTCTGGGGTAATAGTGGAGAGTAGACACTGTGCCTCTGGGGTAATAGTGGAGAGGGTGCGCTGTGCCTCTGGGGTAATACTGGAGAGGGTGCGCTGTGCCTCTGGGGTAATAGTGGATAGGGGGCGCTGTGCCTCTGGGGTAATAGTGGAGAGGGGGCGCTGTGCCTCTGGGGTAATAGTGTAGAGCAGGCGCTGTGCCTCTGGGGTAATAGTGGAGAGGGGGCGCTGTGCCTCTGTGGTAATGGTGGAGAGGGGGCGCTGTGCCTCTGGGGTAATAGTGGAGAGGGTGCGCTGTGCCTCTGTGGTAATGGTGGAGAGGGGGCGCTGTGCCTCTGGGGTAATAGTGGAGAGGGGGCGCTGTGCCTCTGTGGTAATGGTGGAGAGGGGGCGCTGTGCCTCTGGGGTAATAGTGGAGAGGGTGCGCTGTGCCTCTGGGGTAATGGTGTAGAGCAGGCGCTGTGCCTCTGGGGTAATAGTGGAGAGGGGGCGCTGTGCTTCTGGGGTAATAGTGGAGAGCAGGCGCTGTGCCTCTGGGGTAATAGTGGAGAGTAGGCGCTGTGCCTCTGGGGTAATAGTGGAGAGCAGGCGCTGTGCCTCTGGGGTAATAGTGGAGAGCAGGCGCTGTGCCTCTGGGGTAATAGTGGAGAGTAGGCGCTGTGCTTCTGGGGTAATAGTGGAGAGCAGGCGCTGTGCCTCTGGGGTAATAGTGGAGAGCAGGCGCTGTGCCTCTGGGGTAATAGTGGAGAACAGGCGCTGTGCCTCTGGGGTAATAGTGGAGAGCAGGCGCTGTGCCTCTGGGGTAATAGTGGAGAGCAGGCGCTGTGCCTCTGGGGTAATAGTGGAGAGGGGTCGCTGTGCCTCTGGGGTAATAGTGGAGAGTAGGCGCTGTGCCTCTGGGGTAATAGTGGAGAGGGGGCGCTGTGCTTCTGGGGTAATAGTGGAGAGCAGGCGCTGTACCTCTGGGGTAATGGTGGAGAGCAGGCGCTGTGCCTCTGGGGTAATGGTGTAGAGCAGGCGCTGTGCCTCTGGGGTAATAGTGGAGAGCAGGCGCTGTGCCTCTGGGGTAATAGTGGAGAGGGGGCGCTGTGCCTCTGGGGTAATAGTGGAGAGTTGGCGCTGTGCCTCTGGGGTAATAGTGGAGAGTAGACACTGTG
Source organism: Anomaloglossus baeobatrachus (assembly GCF_048569485.1). NCBI lineage: Eukaryota > Metazoa > Chordata > Amphibia > Anura > Aromobatidae > Anomaloglossus > Anomaloglossus baeobatrachus. The sequence goes on along the minus strand of NC_134364.1, from coordinate 386,129 downwards.
CCTCTGGGGTAATAGTGGAGAGGGTGCGCTGTGCCTCTGGGGTAATAGTGGAGAGGGTGCGCTGTGCCTCTGGGGTAATAGTGGAGAGGGTGCGCTGTGCCTCTGGGGTAATAGTGGATAGGGGGCGCTGTGCCTCTGGGGTAATAGTGGAGAGGGGGCGCTGTGCCTCTGGGGTAATAGTGGAGAGTAGGTGCTGTGCCTCTGGGGTAATAGTGGAGAGGGGGCGCTGTGCCTCTGGGGTAATAGTGGAGAGGGGGCGCTGTGCCTCTGGGGTAAAAGTGGAGAGGGTCGCTGTGCCTCTGGGGTAATAGTGGAGAGGGGGCGCTGTACCTCTGGGGTAATAGTGGAGAGCAGGTGCTGTGCCTCTGGGGTAATAGTGGAGAACAGGCGCTGTGCCTCTGGGGTAATGGTGGAGAGGGTGCGCTGTGCCTCTGGGGTAATAGTGGAGAGGGTGCACTGTGCCTCTGGGGTAATAGTGGAGAGGGGGCGCTGTGCCTCTGGGGTAATAGTGGAGAGGGGGCGCTGTACCTCTGGGGTAATAGTGGAGAGGGGCGCTGTGCCTCTGGGGTAATAGTGGAGAGGGGGCGCTGTACCTCTGGGGTAATAGTGGAGAGGGGGCGCTGTGCCTCTGGGGTAATAGTGGAGAGCAGGTGCTGTGCTTCTGGGGTAATAGTGGAGAGCAGGCGCTGTGCCTCTGGGGTCATGGTGGAGAGCAGGTGCTGTGCTTCTGGGGTAATAGTGGAGAGCAGGCGCTGTGCCTCTGGGGTAATAGTGGAGAGTAGGCGCTGTGCCTCTGGGGTAATAGTGGAGAGGGTGCGCTGTGCCTCTGGGGTAATATTGGAGAGCAGGCGCTGTGCCTCTGGGGTAATAGTGGAGAACAGGCGCTGTGCCTCTGGGGTAATAGTGGAGAACAGGCGCTGTGCCTCTGGGGTAATAGTGGAGAGCAGGCGCTGTGCCTCTGGGGTAATAGTGGAGAGGGGGCGCTGTGCCTCTGGGGTAATAGTGGAGAGGGGGCGCTGTGCCTCTGGGGTAATAGTGGAGAGTTGGCGCTGTGCCTCTGGGGTAATAGTGGAGAGCAGGCGCTGTGCCTCTGGGGTAATAGTGGAGAGTAGGTGCTGTGCCTCTGGGGTAATAGTGGAGAACAGGCGCTGTGCCTCTGGGGTAATAGTGGAGAGTAGGCGCTGTGCCTCTGGGGTAATAGTGGAGAGTAGGTGCTGTGCCTCTGGGGTAATAGTGGAGAGTAGGTGCTGTGCCTCTGGGGTAATAGTGGAGAGGGGGCGCTGTGCTTCTGGGGTAATAGTGGAGAGGGGGCGCTGTGCCTCTGGGGTAATGGTGGAGAGGGGGCGCTGTGCCTCTGGGGTAATGGTGGAGAGGGGGCGCTGTGCCTCTGGGGTAATAGTGGAGAGCAGGCGCTGTGCCTCTGGGGTAATAGTGGAGAGTAGGTGCTGTGCCTCTGGGGTAATAGTGGAGAGCAGGCGCTGTACCTCTGGGGTAATAGTGGAGAGCAGGCACTGTGCCTCTGGGGTAATAGTGGAGAGCAGGCGCTGTGCCTCTGGGGTAATAGTGGAGAGGGGGCGCTGTGCCTCTGGGGTAATAGTGGAGAGGGGGCGCTGTGCCTCTGGGGTAATAGTGGAGAGGGGAGGCTGTGCCTCTGGGGTAATAGTGGAGAGGGTGCGCTGTGCCTCTGGGGTAATAGTGGAGAGGGTGCGCTGTGCCTCTGGGGTAATAGTGGAGAGGGGACGCTGTGCCTCTGGGGTAATAGTGGAGAGTAGACACTGTGCCTCTGGGGTAATAGTGGAGAGGGTGCGCTGTGCCTCTGGGGTAATACTGGAGAGGGTGCGCTGTGCCTCTGGGGTAATAGTGGATAGGGGGCGCTGTGCCTCTGGGGTAATAGTGGAGAGGGGGCGCTGTGCCTCTGGGGTAATAGTGTAGAGCAGGCGCTGTGCCTCTGGGGTAATAGTGGAGAGGGGGCGCTGTGCCTCTGTGGTAATGGTGGAGAGGGGGCGCTGTGCCTCTGGGGTAATAGTGGAGAGGGTGCGCTGTGCCTCTGTGGTAATGGTGGAGAGGGGGCGCTGTGCCTCTGGGGTAATAGTGGAGAGGGGGCGCTGTGCCTCTGTGGTAATGGTGGAGAGGGGGCGCTGTGCCTCTGGGGTAATAGTGGAGAGGGTGCGCTGTGCCTCTGGGGTAATGGTGTAGAGCAGGCGCTGTGCCTCTGGGGTAATAGTGGAGAGGGGGCGCTGTGCTTCTGGGGTAATAGTGGAGAGCAGGCGCTGTGCCTCTGGGGTAATAGTGGAGAGTAGGCGCTGTGCCTCTGGGGTAATAGTGGAGAGCAGGCGCTGTGCCTCTGGGGTAATAGTGGAGAGCAGGCGCTGTGCCTCTGGGGTAATAGTGGAGAGTAGGCGCTGTGCTTCTGGGGTAATAGTGGAGAGCAGGCGCTGTGCCTCTGGGGTAATAGTGGAGAGCAGGCGCTGTGCCTCTGGGGTAATAGTGGAGAGTAGGCGCTGTGCCTCTGGGGTAATGGTGGAGAGCTGGCACTGTGCCTCTGGGGTAATAGTGGAGAGCAGGCGCTGTGCCTCTGGGGTAATAGTGGAGAACAGGCGCTGTGCCTCTGGGGTAATAGTGGAGAGCAGGCGCTGTGCCTCTGGGGTAATAGTGGAGAGTAGGCGCTGTGCCTCTGGGGTAATAGTGGAGAGGGGGCGCTGTGCTTCTGGGGTAATAGTGGAGAGCAGGCGCTGTACCTCTGGGGTAATGGTGGAGAGCAGGCGCTGTGCCTCTGGGGTAATGGTGTAGAGCAGGCGCTGTGCCTCTGGGGTAATAGTGGAGAGCAGGCGCTGTGCCTCTGGGGTAATAGTGGAGAGGGGGCGCTGTGCTTCTGGGGTAATAGTGGAGAGCAGGCGCTGTGCCTCTGGGGTAATAGTGGAGAGTAGGCGCTGTGCCTCTGGGGTAATAGTGGAGAGTAGGCGCTGTGCCTCTGGGGTAATGGTGGAGAGGGGGCGCTGTGCCTCTAGGGTAATAGTGGAGACGGGGCGCTGTGCCTCTGGGGTAATAGTGGAGAGGGGGCGCTGTGCCTCTGGGGTAATAGTGGAGAGCAGGCGCTGTGCCTCTGGGGTAATAGTGGAGAGGGGGCGCTGTGCCTCTGGGGTAATAGTGGAGAGCAGGCGCTGTGCCTCTGGGGTAATAGTGGAGAGGGGGCGCTGTGCCTCTGGGGTAATAGTGGAGAGCAGGCGCTGTGCCTCTGGGGTAATAGTGGAGAGGGGGCGCTGTTCCTCTGGGGTAATAGTGGAGAGGGTGCGCTGTGCCTCTGGGCTAATAGTGGAGAGTAGGCGCTGTGTCTCTGGGGTAATAGTGGAGAGGGTGCGCTGTGCCTCTGGGGTAATAGTGGAGAGGGGGCGCTGTGCCTCTGGGGGTAATAGTGGAGAGTGTGCGCTGTGCCTCTGGGGTAATAGTGGAGAGTAGGCGCTGTGTCTCTGGGGTAATAATGTAGAGGGTGCGCTGTGCCTCTGGGGTAATAGTGGAGAGGGGGCGCTGTGCCTCTGGGGTAATAGTGGAGAGGGGGTGCTGTGCCTCTGGGGGTAATAGTGGAGAGTGTGCGCTGTGCCTCTGGGGTAATAGTGGAGAGTAGGCGCTGTGTCTCTGGGGTAATAGTGGAGAGTTGGCGCTGTGCCTCTGGGGTAATAGTGGAGAGTAGACACTGTGCCTCTGGGGTAATGGTGGAGAGGGTGTGCTGTGCCTCTGGGGTAATAGTGGAGAGGGGGCGCTGTTCCTCTGGGGTAATAGTGGAGAGGGGGTGCTGTGCCTCTGGGGTAATAGTGGAGAGGGGGCGCTGTGCCTCTGGGTAATAGTGGAGAGGGGGCGCTGTGCCTCTGGGGTAATAGTGGAGAGGGGGCGCTGTGCTTCTGGGGTAATAGTGGAGAGGGTGCGCTGTGCCTCTGGGGTAATAGTGGAGAGTTGGCGCTGTGCCTCTGGGGTAATAGTGGAGAGTAGACGCTGTGCTTCTGGGGTAATAGTGGAGAGCAGGCGCTGTGCCTCTGTGGTAATAGTGGAGAGGGGGCGCTGTGCTTCTGGGGTAATAGTGGAGAGGGTGTGCTGTGCCTCTGGGGTAATAGTGGAGAGGGTGCGCTGTGCCTCTGGGGTAATAGTGGAGAGGGGGCGCTGTGCCTCTGGGGTAATAGTGGAGAGGGTGCGCTGTGCCTCTGGGGTAATAGTGGAGAGGGTGCGCTGTGCCTCTGGGGTAATAGTGGAGAGGGGGCGCTGTGCCTCTGGGGTAATAGTGGAGAGGGGTCGCTGTGCCTCTGGAGTAATATTGGAGAGGGGGCGCTGTGCCTCTGGGGTAATAGTGGAGAGTTGGCGCTGTGCCTCTGGGGTAATATTGGAGAGCAGGCGCTGTGCCTCTGGGGTAATAGTGGAGAGGGGGCGCTGTGCCTCTGGGGTAATAGTGGAGAGTTGGCGCTGTGCCTCTGGGGTAATAGTGGAGAGTAGACGCTGTGCCTCTGGGGTAATAGTGGAGAGGGTGCGCTGTGCCTCTGGGGTAATAGTGGAGAGGGTGCGCTCTGCCTCTGGGGTAATAGTGGAGAGGGTGTGCTGTGCCTTTGGGGTAATAGTGGAGAGGGGGTGCTGTGCCTCTGGGGTAATAGTGGAGAGGGGGCGCTGTGCCTCTGGGGTAATAGTGGAGAGGGTGCGCTGTGCCTCTGGGGTAATAGTGGAGAGGGTGTGCTGTGCCTTTGGGGTAATAGTGGAGAGGGGGTGCTGTGCCTCTGGGGAAATGGTGGAGAGCAGGCGCTGTGCCTCTGGGGTAATAGTGGAGAGGGTGCGCTGTGCCTCTGGGGTAATAGTGGAGAGGGTGCGCTGTGCCTCTGGGGTAATAGTGGAGAGGGGGCGCTGTGCCTCTGGGGTAATAGTGGAGAGGGGGCGCTGTGCCTCTGGGGTAATAGTGGAGAGCAGGCGCTGTGCCTCTGGGGTAATAGTGGAGAGGGTGCGCTGTGCCTCTGGGGTAATAGTGGAGAGGGGGCGCTGTACCTCTGGGGTAATAGTGGAGAGGGGGCGCTGTGCCTCTGGGGTAATAGTGGAGAGGGGGCGCTGTGCCTCTGGGGTAATAGTGGAGAGGGTGCGCTGTGCCTCTGGGGTAATAGTGGAGAGGGGGCGCTGTACCTCTGGGGTAATAGTGGAGAGGGGGCGCTGTGCCTCTGGGGTAATAGTGGAGAGGGTGCGCTGTGCCTCTGGGGTAATAGTGGAGAGGGTGCGCTGTGTCTCTGGGGTAATAGTGGAGAGGGGGCGCTGTGCCTCTGGGGTAATAGTGGAGAGGAGGCGCTGTGCCTCTGGGGTAATAGTGGAGAGGGTGCGCTGTGCCTCTGGGGTAATAGTGGAGAGGGTGCGCTGTGCCTCTGGGGTAATAGTGGAGAGGGTGCGCTGTGTCTCTGGGGTAATAGTGGAGAGGGGGCGCTGTGCCTCTGGGGTAATAGTGGAGAGGGTGTGCTGTGTCTCTGGGGTAATTGTGGAGAGGGGGCGCTGTGCCTCTGGGGTAATAGTGGAGAGGGGGCGCTGTGCCTCTGGGGTAATAGTGGAGAGTTGGCGCTGTGCCTCTGGGGTAATAGTGGAGAGTAGACATTGTGCCTCTGGGGTAATAGTGGAGAGGGTGCGCTGTGCCTCTGGGGTAATAGTGGAGAGGGGGCGCTGTGCCTCTGGGGTAATAGTGGAGAGGGTGCGCTGTGCCTCTGGGGTAATAGTGGAGAGGGTGCGCTGTGCCTCTGGGGTAATAGTGGAGAGGGGGCGCTGTGCCTCTGGGGTAATAGTGGAGAGGGGTCGCTGTGCCTCTGGAGTAATATTGGAGAGGGGGCGCTGTGCCTCTGGGGTAATAGTGGAGAGTTGGCGCTGTGCCTCTGGGGTAATATTGGAGAGCAGGCGCTGTGCCTCTGGGGTAATAGTGGAGAGGGGGCGCTGTGCCTCTGGGGTAATAGTGGAGAGTTGGCGCTGTGCCTCTGGGGTAATAGTGGAGAGTAGACGCTGTGCCTCTGGGGTAATAGTGGAGAGGGGGCGCTGTGCCTCTGGGGTAATGGTGGAGAGCAGGCGCTGTGCCTCTGGAGTAATGGTGGAGAGCAGGCGCTGTGCCTCTGGTGTAATGGTGGAGAGGGGGCGCTGTGCCTCTGGGGTAATAGTGGAGAGGGGGCGCTGTGCCTCTGGGGTAATAGTGGAGAGTTGGCGCTGTGCCTCTGGGGTAATAGTGGAGAGTAGACGCTGTGCCTCTGGGGTAATAGTGGAGAGGGTGCGCTGTGCCTCTGGGGTAATAGTGGAGAGGGTGCGCTCTGCCTCTGGGGTAATAGTGGAGAGGGTGTGCTGTGCCTTTGGGGTAATAGTGGAGAGGGGGTGCTGTGCCTCTGGGGTAATAGTGGAGAGGGGGCGCTGTGCCTCTGGGGTAATAGTGGAGAGGGTGCGCTGTGCCTCTGGGGTAATAGTGGAGAGGGTGTGCTGTGCCTTTGGGGTAATAGTGGAGAGGGGGTGCTGTGCCTCTGGGGAAATGGTGGAGAGCAGGCGCTGTGCCTCTGGGGTAATAGTGGAGAGGGTGCGCTGTGCCTCTGGGGTAATAGTGGAGAGGGTGCGCTGTGCCTCTGGGGTAATAGTGGAGAGGGGGCGCTGTGCCTCTGGGGTAATAGTGGAGAGGGGGCGCTGTGCCTCTGGGGTAATAGTGGAGAGCAGGCGCTGTGCCTCTGGGGTAATAGTGGAGAGGGTGCGCTGTGCCTCTGGGGTAATAGTGGAGAGGGGGCGCTGTACCTCTGGGGTAATAGTGGAGAGGGGGCGCTGTGCCTCTGGGGTAATAGTGGAGAGGGGGCGCTGTGCCTCTGGGGTAATAGTGGAGAGGGTGCGCTGTGCCTCTGGGGTAATAGTGGAGAGGGGGCGCTGTACCTCTGGGGTAATAGTGGAGAGGGGGCGCTGTGCCTCTGGGGTAATAGTGGAGAGGGTGCGCTGTGCCTCTGGGGTAATAGTGGAGAGGGTGCGCTGTGTCTCTGGGGTAATAGTGGAGAGGGGGCGCTGTGCCTCTGGGGTAATAGTGGAGAGGAGGCGCTGTGCCTCTGGGGTAATAGTGGAGAGGGTGCGCTGTGCCTCTGGGGTAATAGTGGAGAGGGTGCACTGTGCCTCTGGGGTAATAGTGGAGAGGGTGCGCTGTGTCTCTGGGGTAATAGTGGAGAGGGGGCGCTGTGCCTCTGGGGTAATAGTGGAGAGGGTGCGCTGTGTCTCTGGGGTAATTGTGGAGAGGGGGCGCTGTGCCTCTGGGGTAATAGTGGAGAGTTGGCGCTGTGCCTCTGGGGTAATAGTGGAGAGTAGACATTGTGCCTCTGGGGTAATAGTGGAGAGGGTGCGCTGTGCCTCTGGGGTAATAGTGGAGAGGGGGCGCTGTGCCTCTGGGGTAATAGTGGAGAAGGGGCGCTGTGCCTCTGGGGTAATAGTGGAGAGTAGACATTGTGCCTCTGGGGTAATAGTGGAGAGGGGGCGCTGTGCCTCTGGGGTAATAGTGGAGAGTAGACATTGTGCCTCTGGGGTAATAGTGGAGAGTAGACATTGTGCCTCTGGGGTAATAGTGGAGAGGGGGCGCTGTGCCTCTGGGGTAATAGTGGAGAGGGGGCGCTGTGCCTCTGGGGTAATAGTGGATAGGGGGCGCTGTGCCTCTGGGGTAATAGTGGAGAGGGTGCGCTGTGCCTCTGGGGTAATAGTGGAGAGGGTGCACTGTGCTTCTGGGGTAATAGTGGAGAGGGTGCGCTGTGCCTCTGGGGTAATAGTGGAGAGGGGGCGCTGTGCCTCTGGGGTAATAGTGGAGAGCAGGCGCTGTGCCTCTGGGGTAATAGTGGATAGGGGGCGCTGTGCCTCTGGGGTAATAGTGGAGAGGGGGCGCTGTGCCTCTGGGGTAATAGTGGATAGGGGGCGCTGTGCCTCTGGGGTAATAGTGGAAAGGGTGCGCTGTGCCTCTGGGGTAATAGTGGAGAGGGTGTGCTGTGCCTCTGGGGTAATAGTGGAGAGGGGACGCTGTGCCTCTGGGGTAATAGTGGAGAGGGGGCGCTGTGCCTCTGGGGTAATAGTGGAGAGGGGGCGCTGTGCCTCTGGGGTAATAGTGGAGAGGGTGCGCTGTGCCTCTGGGGTAATAGTGGAGAGGGTGCGCTGTGCCTCTGGGGTAATAGTGGAGAGGGGGCGCTGTGCCTCTGGGGTAATAGTGGAGAGGGTGCGCTGTGCCTCTGGGGTAATAGTGGAGAGGGTGCGCTGTGTCTCTGGGGTAATAGTGGAGAGGGGGCGCTGTGCCTCTGGGGTAATAGTGGAGAGGGGGCGCTGTGTCTCTGGGGTAATAGTGGAGAGGGGGCGCTGTGCCTCTGGGGTAATAGTGGAGAGGGTGCGCTGTGTCTCTGGGGTAATAGTGGAGAGGGTGCGCTGTGCCTCTGGGGTAATAGTGGAGAGGGGGCGCTGTGTCTCTGGGGTAATAGTGGAGAGGGGGCGCTGTGCCTCTGGGGTAATAGTGGAGAGGGTGCGCTGTGCCTCTGGGGTAATAGTGGAGAGGGTGCGCTGTGTCTCTGGGGTAATAGTGGAGAGGGGGCGCTGTGCCTCTGGGGTAATAGTGGAGAGGGGGCGCTGTGCCTCTGGGGTAATAGTGGAGAGGGTGCGCTGTGCCTCTGGGGTAATAGTGGAGAGGGTGTGCTGTGCCTCTGGGGTAATAGTGGAGAGGGGGCGCTGTGCCTCTGGGGTAATAGTGGAGAGGGTGCGCTGTGCCTCTGGGGTAATAGTGGAGAGGGTGCGCTGTGTCTCTGGGGTAATAGTGGAGAGGGGGCGCTGTGCCTCTGGGGTAATAGTGGAGAGGGGGCGCTGTGTCTCTGGGGTAATAGTGGAGAGGGGGCGCTGTGCCTCTGGGGTAATAGTGGAGAGGGTGCGCTGTGTCTCTGGGGTAATAGTGGAGAGGGTGCGCTGTGCCTCTGGGGTAATAGTGGAGAGGGGGCGCTGTGTCTCTGGGGTAATAGTGGAGAGGGGGCGCTGTGCCTCTGGGGTAATAGTGGAGAGGGGGCGCTGTGCCTCTGGGGTAATAGTGGAGAGGGTGCGCTGTGTCTCTGGGGTAATAGTGGAGAGGGGGCGCTGTGCCTCTGGGGTAATAGTGGAGAGGGGGCGCTGTGCCTCTGGGGTAATAGTGGAGAGGGTGCGCTGTGCCTCTGGGGTAATAGTGGAGAGGGTGTGCTGTGCCTCTGGGGTAATAGTGGAGAGGGGGCGCTGTGTCTCTGGGGTAATAGTGGAGAGGGGGCGCTGTGCCTCTGGGGTAATAGTGGAGAGGGTGCGCTGTGTCTCTGGGGTAATAGTGGAGAGGGGGCGCTGTGCCTCTGGGGTAATAGTGGAGAGGGGGCGCTGTGTCTCTGGGGTAATAGTGGAGAGGGGGCGCTGTGCCTCTGGGGTAATAGTGGAGAGGGTGCGCTGTGCCTCTGGGGTAATAGTGGAGAGGGTGTGCTGTGCCTCTGGGGTAATAGTGGAGAGGGTGCGCTGTGCCTCTGGGGTAATAGTGGAGAGGGTGTGCTGTGCCTCTGGGGTAATAGTGGAGAGGGTGCGCTGTGTCTCTGGGGTAATAGTGGAGAGGGTGCGCTGTGCCTCTGGGGTAATAGTGGAGAGGGTGCGCTGTGCCTCTGGGGTAATAGTGGAGAGGGTGTGCTGTGTCTCTGGGGTAATAGTGGAGAGGGTGCGCTGTGTCTCTGGGGTAATAGTGGAGAGGGGGCGCTGTGCCTCTGGGGTAATAGTGGAGAGGGGGCGCTGTGTCTCTGGGGTAATAGTGGAGAGGGTGTGCTGTGCCTCTGGGGTAATAGTGGAGAGGGTGCGCTGTGCCTCTGGGGTAATAGTGGAGAGGGTGTGCTGTGCCTCTGGGGTAATAGTGGAGAGGGTGCGCTGTGTCTCTGGGGTAATAGTGGAGAGGGTGTGCTGTGCCTCTGGGGTAATAGTGGAGAGGGTGCGCTGTGCCTCTGGGGTAATAGTGGAGAGGGTGTGCTGTGTCTCTGGGGTAATAGTGGAGAGGGTGCGCTGTGTCTCTGGGGTAATAGTGGAGAGGGTGTGCTGTGCCTCTGGGGTAATAGTGGAGAGGGTGCGCTGTGTCTCTGGGGTAATAGTGGAGAGGGTGCGCTGTGTCTCTGGGGTAATAGTGGAGAGGGGGCGCTGTGTCTCTGGGGTAATAGTGGAGAGGGGGCGCTGTGCCTCTGGGGTAATAGTGGAGAGGGTGTGCTGTGCCTCTGGGGTAATAGTGGAGAGGGGGCGCTGTGTCTCTGGGGTAATAGTGGAGAGGGTGCGCTGTGTCTCTGGGGTAATAGTGGAGAGGGGGCGCTGTGTCTCTGGGGTAATAGTGGAGAGGGGGCGCTGTGTCTCTGGGGTAATAGTGGAGAGGGGGCGCTGTACCTCTGGGGTAATAGTGGAGAAGGGGCGCTGTGCCTCTGGGGTAATAGTGGAGAGGGTGCGCTGTGTCTCTGGGGTAATAGTGGAGAGGGTGCGCTGTGTCTCTGGGGTAATAGTGGAGAGGGGGCGCTGTGTCTCTGGGGTAATAGTGGAGAGGGGGCGCTGTGTCTCTGGGGTAATAGTGGAGAGGGGGCGCTGTGCCTCTGGGGTAATAGTGGAGAGGGTGTGCTGTGCCTCTGGGGTAATAGTGGAGAGGGGGCGCTGTGTCTCTGGGGTAATAGTGGAGAGGGTGCGCTGTGTCTCTGGGGTAATAGTGGAGAGGGGGCGCTGTGTCTCTGGGGTAATAGTGGAGAGGGGGCGCTGTGTCTCTGGGGTAATAGTGGAGAGGGGGCGCTGTACCTCTGGGGTAATAGTGGAGAGGGTGCGCTGTGCCTCTGGGGTAATAGTGGAGAGGGTGCGCTGTGTCTCTGGGGTAATAGTGGAGAGGGGGCGCTGTGCCTCTGGGGTAATAGTGGAGAGTAGACATTGTGCCTCTGGGGTAATAGTGGAGAGGGTGCGCTGTGTCTCTGTGGTAATAGTGGAGAGGGGGCGCTGTGCTTCTGGGGTAATAGTGGAGAGGGGGTGCTGTGCCTCTGGGGTAATAGTGGAGAGGGGGCGCTGTGCCTCTGGGGTAATAGTGGAGAGCAGGCACTGTGCTTCTGGGGTAATAGTGGAGAGGGTGCGCTGTGCCTCTGGGGTAATAGTGGAGAGGGTGTGCTGTGCCTCTGGGGTAATAGTGGAGAGGGTGCGCTGTGCCTCTGGGGTAATAGTGGAGAGGGTGTGCTGTGCCTCTGGGGTAATAGTGGAGAGGGTGCGCTGTGTCTCTGGGGTAATAGTGGAGAGGGGGCGCTGTGCCTCTGGGGTAATAGTGGAGAGGGTGCGCTGTGTCTCTGGGGTAATAGTGGAGAGGGTGCGCTGTGTCTCTGGGGTAATAGTGGAGAGGGGGCGCTGTGCCTCTGGGGTAATAGTGGAGAGGGGGCGCTGTGCCTCTGGGGTAATAGTGGAGAGGGTGTGCTGTGCCTCTGGGGTAATAGTGGAGAGGGTGCGCTGTGCCTCTGGGGTAATAGTGGAGAGGGTGTGCTGTGCCTCTGGGGTAATAGTGGAGAGGGTGCGCTGTGTCTCTGGGGTAATAGTGGAGAGGGGGCGCTGTGCCTCTGGGGTAATAGTGGAGAGGGTGCGCTGTGTCTCTGGGGTAATAGTGGAGAGGGGGCGCTGTACCTCTGGGGTAATAGTGGAGAGGGTGCGCTGTGTCTCTGGGGTAATAGTGGAGAGGGGGCGCTGTGCCTCTGGGGTAATAGTGGAGAGGGGGCGCTGTGCCTTTTTTTTCTCCACCAGGATATGAAGCCATACACACATCTGTGAGCCCCCCTGAGTCTGAATGCGAGACCCCTTGAGTCTGAATGCGCCCTTATCCTGGCACACCATCTGGTAACATTTTTAGGTCATGACTGAAAACCTTCAGACATGATTAACCCTTTTCCCCACTGTTTATACCTAGAACCATCTTCACCTCCTATCAACTGGAGGAGCTGGAGAAAGCCTTCAATGAGGCCCATTACCCTGATGTCTACGCTCGAGAGATGCTGGCCATGAAGACCGAGCTGCCAGAAGACAGGATACAGGTGACTGCGGGCTATATCACTAGATGTCAGTCATAAGGGTCAATCCAGTGCGATGTCCATGTCACAGAGATGAAAATCCCCCACACTTAACTTCATATTATATACTATGTGTGAGAGGTATTTCTGAGCAAGGGTTGCAGCATCAAGGGCATAAATGGAGACTGGCTTCTCAAAAATACTACATGTTGACCCATGCATACACACAAATAGTGTATCAACTAGATTAACCCCTGCTCCGCTATCAACAAACACCTCAACCTTCTCCGTTTTACTCTCCAGCGCCACCTTCCCAGTCAGGAGAAAGCGAATGTCACGATTTCTCTCTGCAGAGCATCATACCTTTGGAGATGATCTGCTGCACTTTCCTGTGTTATGTAAACTCTCAGTTTGTCTGACAGCTCAGAATTCCATGTTAGTGTTGATTACTCAGGTGTCCCACCTTCCCGGTAATTGCTCAGGCTTCTTTATTGAGCATGCCTCCCAGTTGTATTTTCTGGTTCTGCAGTTGTGCTGTTGGCTTGTGTCTCCGATAGTGTTCTGATCTTTGCTCTGACACCGGACTGTTATTTGACTTCTCTCTGCCGGTCCCCTGTTCCTGTCGGGACCTCCTGCCTTTTTTTTTTTTTTTGAAACTTTGAATTTTTATTGAGATTTTCAATTTACGTTTTTCATACATAAAATAAAACATAAAATTCAGAATTCTTATCGAACCTAGACAAACAATGACAGGACAGGTGAGGAGGGTTAGGAGGGGAGAGGAGAAATAGGAGGGAAGAGGGAAGGGTTTCAAGAGTCCATGCTCCTTCCATAGGACCCATAGGCCTCAGTCTCACAGATCCTCCTGTCCCACAAAGTAGTCCCATGGTGCCCACACGGCCTGGAAGCGGTCAACTGTGTCATGCAATAGTGCCGTGAGATGTTCCATGCGTCTAACGTCCAGTAATCTATACTTGAGGCTCTGGAGTGAGGGTGTCCCTGGCTGCCTCCAATTCTTTGCAATTAAGCATCTGGCCGCCGTAAGGATGTGGGACAAAAGCTTAGAGGCCGTTTTTCCCAATCCCCCATTCCCAAGACCCAGAACATAGATCAGGGGATCAAGATCAACCTCTATATATAGTACTTTATGGATCAACCCTCTAACCCGCTCCCAGAAGGGGACTATCCCTGGACAGGACCAGAATATGTGCAGAATGGTGCCCCTGCCTCCCCCGCATCTCCAGCAACAAGCCGGTATGGAGGGGTCTATGCCATGAAGGAAATCTGGAGTGTGGTACCAAAATAGCAACATTTTATAGATATTTTCCTTATATAGTGTGCATATTGACGTCTTGGCGGCGTTTCCCCAGATTGCTGCCCATTCCTGAGGAAGTATCCGCCTTCCCAATAGAGACTCCCATTTCCGCATGTATGGAAAAGACCCCTCGGGCCCCTCCCGTGACTCAGAAAGCAAAATGTAAATTTCCGAAATTAGTCCCTTAGTATCAGTGCCCCTTCTGCAAATTTTCTCAAAATCTGTGGGAATAGAGGCCCCTGCCCTGCCAAACAAGGAGCCAGCCAAATCTCTGATCTGCAGATATTGGAAAAACTCTCGATTAGAGAGAGAGAATTTATCTCTAAGGTACTCAAAGGAATGGATCTGCATTGTACTTCCATCTATAATGTCTGCAAATCTGAATAGACCTGCCTTGAGCCAGGGGTGCACCATGTCCGACTCCAGACTGCTTGGGAGCAAGGGTTGGTATATGAAGGACACCAGAGGGGAGCAGGGGGATGCCAAAGGAAATCTTCTAATGCAAAATGCCCAGAGGTCCCTAGTGAACTGCATCCGTCCAAGAAGAGGGGGGGGGCGAATCACACCGGGCCGGGGGCCACAGGAGCGTGTTTGGATGTATAGGCGCCAGCCAAAGTTTTTCAATCTCAGTCCACCTGTTGTATGCCCAAAGGGACACCCAACAGGGGATCCTCCTAAGATGGGCCGCCCAATAGTATTTTAGGATGTCCGGGACAGAAAGCCCCCCCCCTGTTTCTCCGAGCCATCAACACCTCCCTGGCCACCCTATGACGTTTGTTACACCAAATAAATCTAAGGATAGCCGCCTGAAGGGACTTCAGCTCCTTTATTGGTACCTTAACTGGGAGGGTTTCAAAGAAATATAATAATTTTGGGAGCAAGCTCATTTTAACCGCCGCAATGCGCCCCATCCACGAAAGAGGGAGGGGCAACCACTTGCTCAAAAGATTTCTCAGCTCTCGGAAAAGGGGGGGGAAGTTAAGGTTATAGAGGGAATCATAAGTAGATGTGAGGTTAACCCCCAGGTACTTGACCGCATCTGTCTTCCAACGAAACTTAAAATTCAAACGCAGGTAATCCAGGGCCACCGGGTCGAGATTCAAGGGCATTGCCTCCGTTTTGCTAGAGTTGATCTTATACCCCGAAAGGCTCCCGTACCTACCCAAGGTGCACATTAAAATTGGAAGGGACACATGGATGTTAGTAAGTGTAATGAGCACATCGTCGGCAAAAAGCGAGATTTTAAACGGTTTATTCCTGACCAGGACCCCCGAGATGTCTGGGTTGCTCCTGACCGAGGCCGCGAGGGGCTCTATGCATAGCACAAAAAGGAGGGGGGGACAGGGGGCACCCCTGCCTGGTGCCATTGGAGATGAGAAAAGGCTTAGAGATGTGGAGGGGGAGTTTGATAGAGGCCGTAGGAGCGCTATACAGAGACTTCAAGGCCCGCATAAAGCCACCCGAGATCCCAAAGACCTCCAGTGTCTTGAAGAGAAAAGGCCACGCAAGGCGGTCAAAAGCCTTCTCTGCATCTAGACTCAACACCAACGCCTGTTGCTTCGTCCGATTTGCCACATCCACCAGGTCTATGACCTTCCTGGTGTTGTCACCCCCCTGACGGCAAGGGACAAAACCCACCTGGTCTTTATACACGAGTTGGGGCAACCATCGATTAAGCCTGGCCGCCAAGAGCTTGGTGAACATCTTCAAATCGGAGTTCAAAAGGGCTATTGGTCTATAATTAGCACAGTCCAATGGGTCCCTGGGTGGCTTGGGCAGGAGGATTAAATGGGAGTGTAGCATGGATGGAGGGATAGGGTCACCCTGAAGGAAAGAGTTAAACAAGGCGGCCATGTGTGGGAGGAGCTCCGCCGCAAACACCTTGTAATAAAAATAAGTAAAGCCGTTCGGGCCCGGTGACTTCCCGCCAGGCAGGGCTTCCAGAACTTGCTCCAGTTCCTCTGTAGTAATCTCTTCATTCAAAGCCGCGGCTGCTCCGCAAGGCAGTGAAGGGAGCTCAAGGGCCAAAAAATAGTCCCCAAGTGCCCCAGCCCCGCGCAAAGCCATGCCCGGGGGAACCGGAAGGTTATAAAGCTTGTTGTAGTAATTGAAAAAAATGTCAGCTATTGAAGCGGGGTGATAGTGGATAGTGCCCTTTTCGTCGCGCAGAGCCTGAGGGCATGAGGATGTAGCGCGCTCCTTAAGCTGCCTGGCGAGTAAGGTATGAGCCTTATTACTCCTTTCATAGTATCTTTGTTTGGAAAAGGTTAGCAATTTTTCTGCTCTGCCAATTGCCAAGTCTCTCAACTTTTCCCTAAGGCTGATGACTCTCCTAAGAATAGTCAGTGATGGGGCAGCCGCCAGTCTCCCCTCCTGTAGCTTAAGATGGGCCGTTATAGAGTCCCGCTGACTTGTGGCATTCTTTTTAGCCCTGGCGCCCTCTCTAATGCATAGTCCCCTCATCACTGCCTTGTGAGCTTCCCAGAGTGTTGCCGGCGACGTGACCGTGCCCGTGTTCAACTGAAAGAATTCGACCAGTTGCTTATTTAAAAAGGCACTAGTGTCGGGATTTTTGATCAGAGATTCATTAAGGCGCCAATGCTGAGGCCTAGGTCGAGGACCATCTTTCTTGAAGTCCATTATGAGTGGGGAATGGTCTGACCACGTAATGGATCCCATCTCCACCCGCTCAAGACGCCCCAGCAGCTGTGAGTCAATGAAAAAATAGTCTATTCTGGTGTGCGTCTGATGCGGATGCGAGTAGAAGGAAAAGGCCTTCTCTCCCGGGTGGTCCACCCTCCAAGCGTCGTATAAAGCGCCTGATCTAATGAGCCTACGAAAGTCCCGGGACAAATTTTTCAAAGCACCCGATGGAGGGTGTCCACCCACAGAGAGTCTGTCGGCCACCTCCGAAAAGGGGATGTTAAAGTCTCCCCCCAACACCGTAGAGGCCGGTGCCAGTCCGCCTATCAGATCGAGTATTTTCTTAAGAAAGCGTATCTGCCCTTCATTAGGTGCATAAATGTTGGCCAGTATGTGCGGGGATCCCCCCAGTTGGCCCTCCAGAATCACATATCTACCCTCTGGATCGCAGTGAGAACCCGTAATTTGTAGAGGACAACTGGAGGATATTAAAATAGCAACTCCCCCCCCTCTTGGAGCCCGAGTAAGCCGAGTAATGGATGGGAAAGCGGTGGGACGCAAATTTGAAAGTGTTTGATTCCACAAAATGTGTTTCTTGGATAAAGGCTATGTCTGCACCTGATGTTTTCAGTTCCTGTAGCAGCAATTTCCTCTTACGGGGTGAATTCAGACCTTTTACGTTAAGAGAGATAATGCGGGTCATATCTAAAACTTAGAAGTAAGAAAAAGCTAATGGCACACCTATACCGTCGGGGGCATGACTTCCCCCGTGAAGCCGGCCAGAGGAGACGGTCCATACGACAAAGGGCCGCAGCTCCCAGGGACTCTAGAAGGGGTGGTACCTGAAAGGACACATAAGGAAAAAACATCGGGGAGGGGGGAAGACAAGGACAAACATAGAAATGAACATGAATTAAGAACATTAACCAAAATGCATAAACCTTAGGCATAGATTCCCGGGGGTAAACCCGGAAGGGAGAGACCTAGAGGGAGGTTCCCCAACCCGTCTGGGCTGAGAGAGCCACCCACCTCACTCCCCAGTAGCCCTCCCACGGGGGTCAGTCCAGTGGGCACGGGCCCGTGCCTAAAGGAAACAAGGGAGAGAAAAAAAAAAACAAAAAACCTCAACCACTAACTCCAAGTAAGGGGACCGGGCTCCCGCCAACCCCCCTACCCCCCACGGCATCATTGTGGCTACAGCCCCCCCCCCCCTTATGCAGCTCAACAGACCCAGAGGGCCGCAGATGACACAATGGACAGTCAGAGGCTTGCTGTAGAGAGAGTCACAGTATCACAAAGCATGCTCAGCCACTGGAACTCAGAGGGTATAAGAAATAGGCACCAACCAGGTTAAGGAGTGTCCTCAACGGCGAGCCGGGGAGGGGAGCGACCCGCGGCCCCTACCTCCTCTCCCCCACAAAGCCCCACGCCCTCCACTTGGACCACACGGGAGGGGGCGGACCTTCCAACCTTTGCAAGTCCCAATCTGGGATACAGACCGCTGGAATGTCCAGTGCTTCACAGAACAGAGTGGTATCTGCTGGAGTGCGAAGGGTCGCCGATTTACCCCCTCTGCGCGCTGTTAGTGCAAACGGGTAACCCCAGCGGTATGGAACCTGGTGCTCCTTCAGGCTCGTGAGGAGGGGTTTGAGGTGCCGCCTTTTCTGGAGTGTGATGCGAGAAAGATCCGGGAAAAGCTGGATTTCCTTGCCATTGAACACAGGTGCCGTGCGCCTCATTCTAGCCTTAGCCATGATCAGTTCTTTGGTGGAGAAGTCGTGAATGCAACAAATGATGTCCCGGGGTTGGGTGGATAAATTCTTCGGCTGTAAAGCCCTGTGTGCCCTGTCCAGCTTGATGATGTTAGAAGGGGGAGCGTCCAACACTTCATTAAAGATGGATTGTAGTATGGAGTTTGTGTCCTCGGGCCCATCTGACTCTGGGACCCCCCTCACACGGACATTGCAACGGCGTCCTCTGTTGTCGAGATCCTCTATGTGAGACTGCATATCCTCCATAATTTTTTGTTGCGATGTTGCCAGTTTGTCTAATTCTGATACATGGGATCTGGTGATGTCATGCTCTTCCTCCAGGGATTCAATTCTGCCAGACAATTGCTGCAAATCTCTCCTCACTTCAGCTATTTCTGACCTGCAAGTTGCTTTAACCTCATGTATGAGGCACTGAAAGTCCTCTTTAGAAGGAAGTTTACTTATGAAATCATGCATGTCCTTATAGAAGGTGTCTGGCCCTTTAAGGTGAGCACCTGCAGTAATAGACGCTGGAGTTTTAGTCTGGTGCTGGGGAAGCTGGGAAGGTTGATCTCCACACCGAGGCCCAGAGGGGGGAAGCAGGCTGCTCTGTTCCCTGATATTACCAGCTGTGGCTGCAGTCCCTTCTTCTCCAGGCAGTGGGGAGGGCTGCCCCCCGACCTCCACCTTATCTCCCACAGCCACTATGTGCTCCTGGGCCTGCTGCTGCTGTGCCTGAGGATCCGATGCAGTGCAGGGCTGCTGAGCCAAGGCATCCCCTGTTGGATCTGCTGCAGAGATTCCTCCACTCCCCCCTGTGTCCCCGCTCACCCACTCCTCCTTCTCTTGCTGCTTAGCAGGCCGGGCCAGTGCCTCCATTTCCCCTCCATGCTCCTGGAAAGATGGCGTCCGGGCCTCCCCTGGACCCTGTTCCAGGCCCAAGAAAGTATCCAGCGCCGTGGTGTGCAGCGGGGGGGCCACCGATGCCTGCTGCGATGGTTTAATCCTCCGTGGTCCCATCCTGAGAGCCGGTGAGTAGGTTTATGCTTATGATAAGTGCTGATTTAGCTGAGGGTCAACAGGAGCTCCTCTTCCCCACGTCCACTCAGCTCAGCATCCTGGACACGCCCCCTGCCTTTTTGACCTCGGACCTGGCCCTCAGATATTGACTTCCCTACGCCCCTGTTTTCTTCTTGTGCAAATACGCGTCCTCCCAGTTATCAGACCCTGGCTTTCCTGACTACTCCTCCATGCATACTTTCCATAAGTAGTGGCTAGCGTCACAGTGAGAATTGCAAGTCAGGGAAATAGATAATTCCAGTGAGTTTATTTCCAAACTGACAAACAGTACAGCTATTAGATGTTTTCTTTTTATTTTCTTAAACCCTAACCCAACAAAGTGACCTTTCTGTAAAAACATACTCCCATTCTGCGGCCAGTCCCCTTAGTAATAGATTGAGGAGAGATTCTCCCAAACTGCATAAGCCTTGTCAATTCCCACGAGATCAGGGTTTTCACCCAAAAGAGTCTTAGGGGAGAGGGTTTTGCTCTGAAGGACGACATCCTGACCAGGAGAACCCACTGATCTCTCTGATACGTCTATCCATCCATATTGCTAAAGACATCACAGACTCCAGAGACTCAGGAGTCTCGTGAAAAACCAAAGCATCCTTAAATCTCTTAGACAGCCCCTGACAGAATTTGCCGGATCATTCCACCTGGCATCCGTGGCTCATCTACGAAACTCCATGCAATATGATTCTGTTGACCGATCTCCCTGCTGAAGACTACGTCATTTAGCCGCAGCCAGCGACACTCCGTCAGGGTCATCATAAAGAGTCCCAATGCCTCAAAAAATGCTTTCACCACTTGGAGAGCCTGGGAACCAGTTGGTAGGGAAAATGCCCAAGTCTCTGCGTCCTTTAGAAGAAGGGAAGTGACAATATCCATTCTCAGTAACTTATTGCCAGAGGAACAAGGAGCGAAGTCTGAAGTACAGCTTACATCCTTCTCTGAACCTCAAAAAGTTGTCATTTCCCCCAGAAAATCTGTCAGGGAGCGGAATTTCAGGCTCAGGAAAGTTCTGTCTATGAGAATCATCCCCCCCACCCGGGAGACTGAGGACTCCGTAACCGTAAACGTAGCTCTGCCACCTCCAGAGGCAGACCCTGCATCTATCCTGTAAGAAAGGCTATTGGATCCACCTGGGAATCCAAGAAAAAAAAGTCTGTTTAAATTGTCCTTTATTTTTAAATTGTGGTGGTTTATAATATCACGGCCGGGGACAGAACCTGTACCGGCCATAAAGGAAACACACAGGAAGGGGGAAGTGGTGAATCCTGATAGTGCACCATACTGCCCTCACCGACCCTAACCAGGCTCCGCACCTGTCGCCAAGCAGGAATATCTGGGACCCTATTTCACCCTAGCAAATGGCCCTAAGTAAGGATGGAGGGTATTGGAGGGTGATGCTCTTCATCAAAACCACTATCACTAAAAGAGGGCACAAGGAAACAATATAGGGGAAACACAACAGCTATCACCAGAGCCCTGGTAGATAGTAAAGATAATACTTATCTGAGCTGCAGCAACCACAAGAGTCTGAAGCAACAGAAGACATAACTTCTCCACAGCTCAGTCAGGAACAAACTATAAATCACACCCAAATGTCCCCAGGGTGAGGTTTATAAAGGGAGTCAGAGGCTGACAACTGAGAGGAAAAACTGACAGATACTCAGGGTCCTAGAGACTGCAGCTGCAGAAACTGAACTGTCAGATAACAACATGTGCTGCCACTCTGTGGGATTTTCTTACATTCGCTGCCACAGGATTATTAGCTGGCCTTGACACATCCGTCAGGTCACTGGCAAGCGCACCAATAACCACAAAGAAAACTAGCCTCCACCAATCATCTTTATACAGGCTGATTGGATGCCGTTACTGGTAACGTTTAGGCTTCAGGGATGTGGTTTATAGAGCAAGAGTAAAGGCCCTGTCACACACAGAGATAAATCTTTGGCAGATCTGTGGTTGCAGAGAAATCATGGACATATTGTTCCATTTGTACACAGCCACAAACCTGCCACTGATTGTCCACAATTTCACTGTAACCACAGATCTGCCGCAGATTTATCTGTGTGTGTCACAGGGCCTTAAGAGTAATGAGGCTATTAAATATGATATATTTAAGACAAAAAGTAGGCAGTGTTTATAAAAATACATAAGATATTACAAAGGAGATAAAACAGTACAGCTGATGATGAGCGAACACAAAAGTGCTTGAGTGCTTTTTACTCGAGTTGAGCAGGTTGGTCGCTCTGATGGGCTGGACTCGAGTAATGAATATAATGGAGGTCATGTAGAAACAAATTAATCGTCACATCCAAAACTGAAAGTTAAAAATAGCTTCTTTATTCAAACATGAGTTAAAAAATGTGGAGCCACAAGGTACCAAACATTCCTGACACGTTTCCAGCGCAAACAAGCGCCCTCCGTCATAAGATAATGCATGGAGTTATGAATGACTTTTTAATAAATACACACTAATTAGCATAAAAGAAACAAGAATTGAAAATAGAAACAGCGAATTTAATAATAAAAAAAGAACAACAGGAATGAATGAAAAAACAACACATATATACAAAAATGCATTGCTAACCATAAAATGAATGTAAATACTAAAGACAATTATTCAAAATAAATATAGTGAACCAGTAGATATAATATAAATAATCTCTAGAATTCATTCCTTCTGATGTTATTGTAATGCTAGCCACTACTTACGGGTAATTCCGAAGGAAGCATAGTCAGATAAGCCGGGGTCAGGTACCAGGAGGACTTGTAGTGGATTACAGTAGTTTACAGACAGGTAATGGTCTGAGTTCAGGTTTCCAGAAAGGCAGGTAATAAATAAAGGCAGTACACAGAGACGTGGTCAGGAAACGGTCTCAGGTCGAAATTTCAAGGGGTCACGTCAAGAACAAAGAGCAAGCAGAGGGGAGTCAAAGTCTGAGGTCAGCAAAGATCAGAACAAACACAGAGGTGCAGGCCGACAGCACTGCTCACATAGGATGTACAAATAGAAGGGTTCTGGCAGAGATAGCAGATAGTGATGGGCGAACCCCCCAATGTTCGTGTTCGGGAGACTTGCCAGAACTTTTTGTAAACTTAGAGTTTAGGTTCTGAGATAACACAAACTTGCGTCCAAATCCTGAACTTGGACTTTATAGTTATGGCATGGGGCAGGGGGGTCTGTAAAATAAAGAATATAGTTAATATACATTGTCATTATACTTACCGCTCCCGCGACACATCTTGCAGACCCGCTCAGCTGCTGTCTCCTGGCCGTTTCTGCTTCCGGGTCCGATCATTAACTTCCGAGGGTATTCACTGCACTGCTCATCACTCGGCAATCTTCGGCTGTTGTCGGCTGTGTTCACAGTGATGTCAGGGTTCACCCGAGTCCATGACATAGCCATGGATTGATCTTTGACTGTCACCGTCAGCCTGCTTCTCACTGTGTAGAGACTGTGTCTATACAGAGCGATGAAGCAGAGCTGACATTGCTGTCCCTGTGGACTACGTCGGACAAAGGATTGTTTTATAATAAAGATGGAGTCTCTAAATGTTTTTTTGTTTTATTTTTAATAAAAAAAAATTGTATATGTTGTTTTTCTTTTTACTGTTTACTAGAAATTCATGGTGTCCATGTCTAATTTGGCGTGACACCATGAATTTAGGGCTTAGTACCAGCTGAGAATACAAAGCTGGTATTAACTCATTAATTGCCCAGCATGCCACCACAATCAGGGCCGCTGGACAAGCCAGGTAAAGCGCCCAAAATGGCGCTAAGAAACAATGCGCCATTTCCAGGGGCGGCTGCGGGCTGCAAAGAATTCCAGCCCCCAGCTGCCTGGTGTTACCTGACTGGCGATCAAAATACGGCAGGAGGCAACACATTTTTTCTTTTAATTATTTTTTTTAAATAATAATAATAATAATAAAAAAAAAAAATGAATGGGCTTCCCTGTATTTTGATTGCCAGCCAAGGAAAAGCCAGGCAGATGGGGATGGCAGCCCATAGCCGTCCGCTTTATCTGCGCTGAGAATCAAAAGTACTGCGGAGTGCTACGTCATTTTTTTAATTATTTATTTTACACTACTATATGTGTGAGGGACCCAACAGCCAATCTCAGATGCTGTCATGCAGAATGGGCATCTGTGATTGGCTGTTGGAGTAACCTGGAATCTGCCCATACATTGTAGATGCTAAAATGTATGGCCTGGTTTCAATTTACTCCAACAGCCAATCACACACGCCCACTTTGTGACAGCCTCTGTGATTGGCTTTTATGTTAACAGTAGAATAAAACAACAACATGGAGAAAAAAATATTGTATAAAAAAAACAAAACAGAAGACATTTAGGACTCCATCTCTATTACTTAAAAAAACCCCTCTGATGTAGTCCAAAGGGGAGCGAGCATCTTCAGGTCTGCTACATCTGTGCGAGGAGACAAACACAGGTCTGCTCACACAGACTCAGCTGAGAGAGGTCAGAGCCTTCACCCGAGTGCACAGCTGAGGCTTGTGTATTACACCTGCGAGTCTCGCATCGGTATCAAGCGACACGGCGCACACTCTCCGGGCAGGAGCACCTTGTAACAGTGTGTCCCTCCCCCGCCTTTGCTCATGGTGTAATAGTCTGTCTCTCCTTGACTGTCCTGTATGTACTACTGGTGGGGGATTGTTTGTTCTTCTCAGCATGGGACTTCTCCAATCCACAACTTGGTAAACAGAACAGAGCCAGGAGTCTAAAGTCCATTCATGTATCAAATGTCATCAAATGTCCAGTCAGAGTTGGACTCTTCTGCCCACCTTAGGGGCTCATCCCAGGAGAGAAGAACAATGAGACCCATGTTAGGTCAGTTAGTTGGATCTCGGCTGGAGAAGGACTAGGATCTATAGCTGAGGCTAGATCCTAGAGTCTGTGTATGGACTGCCACAGATTGGAGATCAGTGGCCACGTGGGATTGTGTTTTGTTGTTCACCCTGTTGGACTCAAGGAACTCATATAAAGACCATTGCCATATTTTCCCTGGCATCGGAATACCGGGAGGCGCCCCCAGATCTTTCGTTTTGTTGTGGACTCCTTGCAGACTTTAAGGATTTATATTTATGTTTGGTGCTTTATCTTTGTGGTTCCAATAAAGCCCTTTGGATTGTTCCTTGGCCTGGCGTCCCTCACTGCTCTGTCACATACCCCGTCACCAACTGGTGGCAGCGGCGGGATCAGAGCAGAAAGAATGGAGGACAACCACGTCAAGAACAAAGAGCAAGCAGAGGGGAGTCAAAGTCTGAGGTCAGCAAAGATCAGAACAAACACAGAGGTGCAGGCCGACAGCACTGCTCACATAGGATGTACAAATAGAAGGGTTCTGGCAGAGATAGCAGATAGTGATGGGCGAACCCCCCAATGTTCGTGTTCGGGAGACTTGCCATAACTTTTTGTAAACTTAGAGTTTAGGTTCTGAGATAACACAAACTTGCGTCCAAATCCTGAACTTGGACTTTATAGTTATGGCATGGGGCAGGGGGGTCTGTAAAATAAAGAATATAGTTAATATACATTGTCATTATACTTACCGCTCCCGCGACACATCTTGCAGACCCGCTCAGCTGCTGTCTCCTGGCCGTTTCTGCTTCCGGGTCCGATCATTAACTTCCGAGGGTATTCACTGCACTGCTCATCACTCGGCAATCTTCGGCTGTTGTCGGCTGTGTTCACAGTGATGTCAGGGTTCACCCGAGTCCATGACATAGCCATGGATTGATCTTTGACTGTCACCGTCAGCCTGCTTCTCACTGTGTAGAGACTGTGTCTATACAGAGCGATGAAGCAGAGCTGACATTGCTGTCCCTGTGGACTACGTCGGACAAAGGATTGTTTTATAATAAAGATGGAGTCTCTAAATGTTTTTTTGTTTTATTTCTAATAAAAAAAATTGTATATGTTGTTTTTCTTTTTACTGTTTACTAGAAATTCATGGTGTCCATGTCTAATTTGGCGTGACACCATGAATTTAGGGCTTAGTACCAGCTGAGAATACAAAGCTGGTATTAACTCATTAATTGCCCAGCATGCCACCACAATCAGGGCCGCTGGACAAGCCAGGTAAAGCGCCCAAAATGGCGCTAAGAAACAATGCGCCATTTCCAGGGGCGGCTGCGGGCTGCAAAGAATTCCAGCCCCCAGCTCCCTGGTGTTACCTGACTGGCGATCAAAATACGGCAGGAGGCAACACATTTTTTCTTTTAATTATTTTTTTTAAATAATAATAATAATAATAAAAAAAAAAAATGAATGGGCTTCCCTGTATTTTGATTGCCAGCCAAGGAAAAGCCAGGCAGATGGGGATGGCAGCCCATAGCCGTCCGCTTTATCTGCGCTGAGAATCAAAAGTACTGCGGAGTGCTACGTCATTTTTTTAATTATTTATTTTACACTACTATATGTGTGAGGGACCCAACAGCCAATCTCAGATGCTGTCATGCAGAATGGGCATCTGTGATTGGCTGTTGGAGTAACCTGGAATCTGCCCATACATTGTAGATGCTAAAATGTATGGCCTGGTTTCAATTTACTCCAACAGCCAATCACACACGCCCACTTTGTGATAGCCTCTGTGATTGGCTTTTATGTTAACAGTAGAATAAAACAACAACATGGAGAAAAAAATATTGTATAAAAAAAACAAAACAGAAGACATTTAGGACTCCATCTTTATTACTTAAAAAAACCCCTCTGATGTAGTCCAAAGGGGAGCGAGCATCTTCAGGTCTGCTACATCTGTGCGAGGAGACAAACACAGGTCTGCTCACACAGACTCAGCTGAGAGAGGTCAGAGCCTTCACCCGAGTGCACAGCTGAGGCTTGTGTATTACACCTGCGAGTCTCGCATCGGTATCAAGCGACACGGCGCACACTCTCCGGGCAGGAGCACCTTGTAACAGTGTGTCCCTCCCCCGCCTTTGCTCATGGTGTAATAGTCTGTCTCTCCTTGACTGTCCTGTATGTACTACTGGTGGGGGATTGTTTGTTCTTCTCAGCATGGGACTTCTCCAATCCACAACTTGGTAAACAGAACAGAGCCAGGAGTCTAAAGTCCATTCATGTATCAAATGTCATCAAATGTCCAGTCAGAGTTGGACTCTTCTGCCCACCTTAGGGGCTCATCCCAGGAGAGAAGAACAATGAGACCCATGTTAGGTCAGTTAGTTGGATCTCGGCTGGAGAAGGACTAGGATCTATAGCTGAGGCTAGATCCTAGAGTCTGTGTATGGACTGCCACAGATTGGAGATCAGTGGCCACGTGGGATTGTGTTTTGTTGTTCACCCTGTTGGACTCAAGGAACTCATATAAAGACCATTGCCATATTTTCCCTGGCATTGGAATACCGGGAGGCGCCCCCAGATCTTTCGTTTTGTTGTGGACTCCTTGCAGACTTTAAGGATTTATATTTATGTTTGGTGCTTTATCTTTGTGGTTCCAATAAAGCCCTTTGGATTGTTCCTTGGCCTGGCGTCCCTCACTGCTCTGTCACATACCCCGTCACCAACTGGTGGCAGCGGCGGGATCAGAGCAGAAAGAATGGAGGACAACGGCCCATTAACATCTGGAATCAGAACCTCAGAGTACAAGAACTGGACTGTGGTGATCCTACAAACAAAGGCCCGTGAATTAGGAGTCGGCTACAAAGGACTCTCTAAGGAGCAACTAATTGAGGCATTGGAAAACGCTTGGCACCTGGCACCGAGGAACAATTTCCACAGCAAGGGGAGAAAAGACGGGAGCTGGAGGTAAATACCTAAAAAGTCAATGGGTTGTGTGGTATAAGGTCACCATTGAATATAAGATGGATGCCATTCGCAGAGCTCAAGAGAGGGCATTGCTGGAGAGGAGGTTTGCTGTGGAAGCAGCTAGAGGCTCCAGACAAACTGTAACCACAGCACCAACTATGAGGGAATTCTCCAGAGTGTCCCGCAAGGACTTTAAGCCATTTAATGAAGCTGCAGGCGACATTGAGGGCTTCTTCCAGGACTTTGAGCATCAGTGCCGATTAATGGAAGTCCCAGAAAGAGAGCGAGTCAGACACTTGGTGGGCCTCTTGGAGGGTGGAGCTGCCGACTCCTATAGAGCTATGGACCCTGAGTGGAATTGTGAGTATGGGGAGATAAAACAGACCATTCTAGAACATTATGCTGTGACCCCAGATACTTATAGGACTCAGTTCTGTACGTTAGCCTGTGATGGGGAAGTGTCTTTCAAGATGTATGCCCACAGACTGAAACAAGTATGCCATTGCTGGCTGGAGGGAGAGGGGGCCTTAACTTGGGAGGCCTTCCTCCAGGTCATCCTGAAAGAGCAGTTCTATGCCAGGTGCCCTGCTGAAATCAAGGAATGGGTGCGTGAGAGAAAGCCGTCAACTGTGGAACAAGCTGCCGCTCTAGCTGATGAGCTTCTCACCATCAATCCTCAATGGAAAAGGCTACTAGTCAGTGAGAAAAAAAAACTACCAGCTCCCCAACACCAGTGGTCCCTTGTCCTATGACCTCCAATGTTCACTGTCCCACTAGACTACCAACACATGGCGGACCCCGTGTGAATGTGCCTCCTACTACTCCTGCCTCCTCTTTGGGAGTACGACGTGGAGAAAGACTCATAGAACGTAGATATTATGTATGTGGGCAGCCTGGTCATCTGCAAGCTCACTGTCCAGGTGTTCGGAGGCAAAACAGTTACAGACCCCCTTTGCCTGTCCATTATCTACAGACACCCTCAACAGGAGAAGAGCTGGATTCACTCCCTGATGATTCGACAAAAGACTCTGATATGTTGAGTTCCCTACCAGGAGTCTATGGGGCGCGAGCCACAGCCGCCCATTCTTCTGGTCTTCAGCATAAACATCTACAGGAGGTCGTGCTGGATGGCCAAAAAGTTGTTGGCTTTCGTGACACTGGGGCTTTTCTCACCATTGCAGATCCCCGAGTAATTCAACCAGAAGCAATGCAAAAGGGACCAGGAATTGCCATTGAATTGGCTGTAGGTACTCAGAGATATATTCCAAGAGCGAGTGTAACCCTGAATTATGGCTTTTGGGTAAAACAATGCATAATCAGTGTGATGAGCGGCCTTCCTGCAGACATTCTCCTAGGCAATGATGTGGGAGATATACAATGCCAATTTGTGGGTGCAGAAAGCAGAGTTTAAGTGATGGAGGATACAAAATGGAGCCGAAAATTCAACCCTACATCTTCACCATACACTAAAGAACCTAGAGGCAACACCCAAAATGCAGATGGATTGTCCAGACAGGAGGAGCCCTGAGTCAGGGTCGGCATGTTTACGTGTACTTGACAAGCGACCTGTTGAGGTCACTAGTCTGTACTGTAACAGTGTGTCCCTCCCCCGCCTGTGCTCATGGTGTAATAGTCTGTCTCTCCTTGACTGTCCTGTATTTACTACTGGTGAGGGATTGTTTGTTCTTCTCACCAGCGGACTTCTCCAATCCACAACTTGGTAAACAGAACAGAGCTAGGAGTCTAAAGTCCATTCATGTATCAAATGTCATCAAATGTCCAGGCGGAGTTGGGCCCACCTAAGGGGCTGATCCCAGGAGAGAAGAACAATGAGACCCATGTTAGTTCAGTTAGTTGGATCTCGGCTGGAGAAGGACTGGAATTTATAGCTGAGACTGGATCCTAGAGCCTGTGTATGGACTGCCACAGATTGGAGATCAGTGGCCATGTGGGATTGTGTTTTGTTGTTCACCCTGTTGGACTCAAGGAACTCATATAAGGACCATTGCCATATTTTCCCTGGCATCGGAATACCGGGAGGCGCCCCTGGATCTTTCGTTTTGTTGTGGACTCCTTGAAGGATCTATATTTATGTTTGGTGCTTTATCTTTGTGGTTCCAATAAAGCCCTTTGGATTGTTCCTTGGCCTTGCGTCCCTCACTGCTCTATCGCATACCCCGTCACACACTTCAGCTGCATGGAAATACATGCAGCCGACCCACTCCTGTCAGGAGAATGTGCGCCATGATGGGTGATACCGATGCGAGACTTGCACAGTGACAGTCAGAGTTCAATCGTGTCCATGGCTCATTTCGGCTCACAAACACAGCCGAAAAAGCCAAAAACTGCCGAGTGACTATCAGTGCAGTGAATACCGCCGGAAGTTAATGATCGGACCCGGGAGCAGAAGTGGCCTGGAGACAGAGGCTGAGCGAGTCTGCAGGACGCGTCACGAGACTGGTAAGTATAATCATAATGTTTTTTACTAATGTGCTTTTTTTTTTACAGCCCCTGGACCTGAACTTCCCAGGAAAACTCGTGTTCAGGATCGTGTGCATGAACACTATGTGTTCGGTACGGACCCTGAACTTTACAGTTCAGGTTCACCCATCACGAATAGCAGAGCTGTCATGAACAGCCAGGGGAGTCACTCAGAATTCACACCGCTGCCACCAATATGTCACGAAAGGGGGGGTACAGGAAGCGGGAATTACATCCTTCCTTTCTACCACTCGTCCGACCGACAGACAGAGCACGTGACGCGCTCTCTAGCGCCCCTCTTATAGTCAGGCCAATTATGGAATTGCCCGACCATAAGCAAGGAGGCCGCTATTCTACTATGCCGATGCTTGAAGGGCTCCCGCTGAGAGTAGGGTATATATTCCCCCGACCTCCGCGGATGGAATATATAAAAACCTCCCCAAATCTCACTGGCCACCCCACAATGATCCTTGGCACAAACTCGCTGCCACCAACCGATTTACGATAACTATTAACCAAACACACAGACGTGGGATTCAAGATCGAGATAACAGAACAGCCCAAGATTATATATTTTAATCAGCCTAAGGCACACCAGAAACTACAATATATACAATATGGAATCTACAGGATATACATAGGTCAGAGTACAGTTACAAATAAAGCATGGTTTACAAACAGGCATACAGTTCAAGCAGTTACCTTGTGCGTCTGGCCACAGGGGGGCACTGTTCGACCAGGTTTCCAGGAACGTCCTCACATGTGTTCAGACACAGACCCCCGAGCAAGAACACCTAAAAATGGCTGCACTGAGGTTATCAACCTGGCTCAATCCAGGTCCCCTCCTACCTTAGTGACCTCACAGGGAGCACTGCCCTTCCCCTGTCTTGAGTCTAAGATACTATCCTAAAAGTGAATTTTATCCGAAACTCCAGACTGAGAGGTACGATCGGGACGGTTCTGGTGTCATTAGATCCATCCGGGTCCCCTCTGCATTTTGAGTCCAAGCACGATTCATCTACCGGACTCCTACTCGCAGTTCTCTGTAGCTCGCCGCCCCAGGGCACGACAAAGATATCGAGGGTATGCAGAGATGCGGTTCGAAGTCCCGATTCTAACGATGTAGGGGGTGTATGGCTGAGACACATGGTAATGTCATAACTGTGTATGATATTATGGAGCCATGAATATGCATTCCTGCTGTGATTAGCTTCCTTTTGTTTTGCTAAGTTCCTGTCCACTCTCTTTGATGAATGGACACAACCCCCCAGGGGGTCGTTCTCTAGCTTGGCTGTGTAATTGGATTTGACACCTTTCCAGATATTGGGCACATGAGAAGGATCTCTTTGTGAGAAAAGAGGGGGGGTGACATCAGGAGGGCTGACTGACATGACTGAATATCATAATTTATCGTCATATCTCTGGATTCCCCTCACAAGCCATCACAGGGAAAATGGAACCTAAGCCACCCAGTACCTCCCAAAACCAAAATGGAAACCTGCACTGTCAATCAACCACTGACCACTTAGTGCACAGCAGTGCCTCTCCTAGCTTGGGAGAGTCACTGCACGGAGCAATCGTGACCATTTACTCCTCAAGGTAATCAGCTCCTCGGGGCAAGGCTCTTTACCACCTCTCTCTGGGGCATTGACTTTTTCTATGCAAAAATAGAAGATGTAGATAGACTGCAGTTCTGTCTGTAAGCCACTGAGTATGAGGCGCTGCCATTATTTGTGCTCAAGCTTTTGTCTGCGGGGGTTATCCTATATAGTGGAGATTACACAGAGGATGCTGTAGATTGCATGATCGGTTTCACAATTAATAAAAGACCCTACCCTGTGATAGTTTTATTGGGAAGACATCATTCTGTTTTTTTTCTTATTTTGGGTGAATATAAACTATAGACACATTACATGGACAGCGGCGCAGTTGTAGGAGCCATGTGTTGGCCAGCTTTGCTCTGCCAGGGATGGTCTACGCCTGGCTATACAGCCTGGTTGGATTACTTTCCTCAGGACCGGATCCCCATTCACTACTGGCAAATATTTAAGAAGGATTTATTTTACCTACTTGAAATGAGGGCTATATGCTGTTGAAACGATTAGGCTTTGGTTTTGGATCAACTATGGAGCTGATCATAAATGTGATTGAGGGCATGAATATTAAGGCCTTTTGATAGTAATCTATCCTTGATGTCGCTTTCCCAATCAAATAAACCATTTTGTGATCATATTTGTTGTAACGTCAGCATCCAGGTCCCTACACTCTCCTCTCCCCCTAGCCCAGCAGGGATACCGACGCTGTTACCTTCTTGGCCACTAGCTTGTTCCTGCAGGCATGCACGTGCACGTACACGTGCACGTGTTGTGTGGTCCTCTGTACCCCCGCATGTCCATCCTCTGGTGCATCTGTCGTCTCACATGGCCATCCTCTTCTCATGTGGTCCTGTGCGCTCCCACATGGCCATCCTCATGCTGCGTGGTCCTCTGCACTCCTGCATGTCCATCCTCGTGTGTTGAAACCTGTCCCTGCCCTCTTGCATGTCCATCCTTGTGTCTTGCGGCCCTCTGCACACCCGCATGGCCATCCTCGTGTTGCGTGGTCCTCTGCACTCTTGCATGGCCTATGTCATGTCGCGTGGTTCTCTGCGCTCCTGCATGGCTATCCTCGTGTTGCGTAGTCCTCTGCACTCCCACATGGCCATCAGTTCCCTGTCCTCCCGCATGTCCATCCTTGTGTCACTCGGTCCCCTGCACGGCCATCCTTATGCTGAATGGTCCTCTGCTCACACACATGCCCATCCCAGTATCACATAGTCCTCTACACTCCCGCATGGCCATCCTTGTGTGTAACACTTCGCTGTCCTCTCACATGTCCATCCTTGTTGAATGGTCCTCTGCATTCCCGCATCGCCATCCTCATGCTGCATGGTCCTCTACACTCCCTCATGGCCATCCTTTTGTGGCGTGGTCCACTGCACTCGTGTTTATCGGTTCCATGTCCTCCTGCATGTCATTCCTCGTGTTGTGTGGTCCTCTACACTCCCATATATCATAGTTACATAGTTACTTAGGTTGAAAAAAGACCTAGGTCCATCTAGTTCAACCTTCCTCCACCAGTTCTACATTTAGTCACTAAGTCATTTATAACCAACAATGTTTTGTGTACTGAGGAAATCATCCAGCCCTTTTTTAAAAGCTGTTATAGTATCTGCCATTACTACCTCTTGTGGTAGTGTATTCCACAGTCTGACCGCTCTAACTGTAAAGAACCCTTTCCTATTTAGGTGTCGGAATCGCTTTTCTTCCACTCGCAGTGAGTGCCCCCTGGTCCTTAGTACTGTCTTTGGAAGAAATAAGTCATGTGCCAGTCCTTTATATTGACCACACATGTATTTATACATATAAATGAGATCTCCTCTGAGACGTCTTTTTTCTAAGCTAAACATATCTAACTTTTTCAATCTGCCATCATATGGGAGGCCTTCCATTCCTTGTAATAGTCTAGTTGCCTGCCTTTGAACTGACTCTAACTTCTGAATGTCCTTTTTAAAATGTGGAGCCCAAAACTGGATCCCGTATTCCAGATGTGGCCTTACAAGTGATTTATAGAGGGGTAACAATACGTTGGGATCACGGGATCTAATCTCTCTTTTTATACACCCTAAAATCTTGTTTGCTTTAACAGCTGCTGCCTGACATTGAGTGCTGCTGCTCAGCTTATTTGTAATGAGAATACCCAAGTCCTTCTCCTGTTCTGTAGTCCCGAGTTTACTTCCATTTAATGTATACGCAGCTATAGGATTACTCCGTCCTAGGTGCATTACTTTACATTTATCAACATTAAATCTCATTTGCCAAGTATCTGCCCATTCTGACATCTTATCCAGATCTTTTTGTAATATTGTACTATCCAGGTCAGTTTTTAATATCCTACATAGTTTGGTGTCATCGGCAAAGACTGACACTGTACTATCAATCCCATCCACAAGGTCATTAATATAGAGAGTAAAAAGAATTGGTCCTAGCACAGATCCTTCCTTGTGTTTTCTGGTCCGTCTGCATGTCCATACTCTTGTCATGTGGTCCTCTGCACTCCCGCATGTCTATCCTCATGTGTATCGGTTCTCTGTCCTTCTGCATGTCCATCCTTGTGTTGTGTGGTCTTCATGCTTTGTGGTCCTCTCTCTGCTCACATGCATGTCCATGCTTGTGTCTCATGGTCCTCTGTACTCGCGCATGGCTACCCTCGTGTGTATCGGTTCCCTGTCTACCCGCATGGCCACCCTCGTGTGTATCTGCTCCCTGTTCTCTCACATGTACATCATCATGTCAGATGGTCCGCTGCTCACACACACATCCATCCTCATGTCACGTGGTCCTTGGCACTCCCGCATCGCAATCCACGTGTGTATTGGTTCCCTATCCTATACTAAGAAAAGAGGAGGGCACCAACCCCTGGGATCACCCCTGGCACTAGAAGCATGAAGGAGAAAAGAAGTGCCATAAATGAGGGATCACCAAACAAATAAATCAATAATTATAAATAAGTTTTGGTTCCCTATCCTCCCGCATGTCCATCCTTGTGTCGTGTGGCCGTTAGCACTCCCGCACTTCCAGCCTCATGCTACGTGGTCCTCTGCTCACACGAATGTCCATCCTCATGTTGCATGGTCTTCTGCACTCCCGCATGGTCAGCCACATGTGTATTGGTTCCCTGTCCTCCCACATGTCCATCCTCGTGCTGCGTAGTCCTGTGCTAAGATGCATGGCCACATACGTGTTGCATGGTCCTCTGCACTCCTGCATGTCCATCCTCATGCTACGTGGTCCTCTGCAGTCCTGCATGGCCATCCACGTGTGTATTGGTTCCCAGTCCTCCCGCATGTCCATCCTCATGCTGTGTGGCCTCTGCTCACCTGCATAGCCACCCATGAATTGTGTGGTCCTCTGTGTCCCTTCGTTGCCGCCCATGTTCATCGTGGTCTCCAAGAAAGGAACCTGTAAACCATGATGGCCAGATGTAAACTTTGAATTTAATTAATAGTTATTGAGAAAAGTGGTGAAATCTGTCACAGTCAACATGTCGCCTGGCCATACCAGATGATTAGTTTTGCAAAAAGGTGGATTGCACTAAAAATTAATACCTACTCCCACCAGGCCACAGATAATATGGACAACAACACATATCTCAAACTTGGAGCCATATATATAAACACCAAACCGGCCGGAGTGAGGCGGGAAGGGTGTCAGCACTACTCTGAGTACTGATCAAACACAGGAGAAACAAGAGTAAAGTGCAAAATCCATACTTTATTAAGACAAACACAACAAGGAGTGATTAAAAGAGTATACTACCAAACCAATAGCAATGCAATGACAATAGTCCCTTTATCATAAAAAATTACAGTCCATGATATTACATAGGAGTCTAACCAATAAATATTGGAATATAGGGTAGGTAAGGACTAACCAGAAATACAATCAGGACTAAGGAGAGCAATAGAGATGAGAAATGGGGGCTGTGTGGGATATGTGACTCGCCCACCCCAGGGCTATGGGACACCCGGTGCCGGGCCAGACTAGTCCGGGGATCATCAGTGGTGGCGGGGCCCGACTCCGTGGCCCTGATGGGTGTCAATTAAATAGGGCTGGTGAATAAAGTTTATGGATGTCGTGACGCCACCTGTGGTTTGCGACTATTAAGCCGCCGCTGCTGTATGGGGCCTCCGGGGCTGATGGAATGGCAGCTTGGATGGTCCTGCTCCCCACAGGTGGAGCGGCACCCCGGTGCAACAGGTGGTGCTCGTGAGAGTCTATGGTGTGATGTTGTGTGAATAATACGGTGCAGGGCCGACAGGCAGTGAAAGAAACAAGCACAAACAGTAGTCTCTTTACCTTCTCATCTTTTACTTGGCAACAGTGTAGTCCAGGGAGACCGTCACAGGTGGTAAAGATGATCCGGCCGGCCTGGAAGTGCCTGGGGGTGATCTCCTTGGCCAGTTGAGTATGAGGCCTACTCCCTGTTCTTTCTTTTCTTCTACAGGACCCTGCACTCTGAATTTAGCAATGGCCCTCTTGCTGCTGGGACCGGTGGTTCGTCCCTTTATCTGTGTGGTAGGCTGCGCAGGCCCTCTCGGGTGCTTCTCTGCTAGAGTCCACACCGGGCCCTTGGAATGCAGCTGTACCTCCAGATTGCTGATGGGCCAGGGGGCTTGCAGCTCTCCTGCCCTCCGTATTCGGCCACCAGGGAAGGATTTTATACCCTGGCAACCACAGACTCCGATGTCTGAGTCTCTTCTGTGCCTCTCTGCAAATCTTGCTTCACTGGGCCAAGCTATTCCAGCTCTAGGCCCCAGTTCCACAAGACAGCACACTCTGCGTCTGGACTCTCTGCTCTCTCTCTACAGACTGAACACTAACTCCTCCCTCAGGTCAGACTTAAGGAATGCTCCCTGGAACTCCAGATTCAGAGCTCCCAATGCTGGCCTGAGGGAGAAACTACGTTGGATGTTAAACTTACTGGCCAAAGATTCCCCCAATTACCTCCAGGCTCAGCATTAACCCTTTGGAGGGGCAATGCTGTTGTGGCGACCAGGTCCTGGGGCGCCACACTCCCCCTTAGTTAAACTCAGTTCTCCCGGACTGAAGGAAACAAAAAAAAACATAACATGTCAGAACATTTCATCCCCTGACATGGCAATTCTACCCGCCCCACTTTAATGGTTACTTCCTGTCACGAACCACCGGGGGGGTCACTCAGAAATCCCCCGCGCTGGCTACCAGTACGTCACAATCGGGGGGTAACAAGTGGGGGTCACCCCTCCTTTATACCTCCCGACCGACAGACAGAGCACGTGACACGCTCTCTAGCGCCCCTCTTATAGTCAGGCCAATTATGGAATTGCCCGACAATAAGCAAGGAGGCCGCTATACTACTTATGCCGATTATTGAAGGGTCCCCGGTGAGAGTAGGGTATATATTCCCCTGACCTCCGCGGGCGGAATATATAAAGTCTCCCCGAATCTCACTGGCCTCCCCACAATAATCCTTGGCACAACTCGCTGCCACCAACCGCTTCACGGTAACTATTAGCCGAACACACAGACGTGGGATTCAAGATCGAGATAACAGAACAACCCAAGATTAATTATATAATTTAATCGGCCTAAGCCACACTAGAATCTACAATATATACAATAGGAGATCTACAGAATATACATAGGTCAGAGTACAGTTACAATTAAAGCATGGTTTGCAAACAGGCATACACAGTTCCAGCAGTTACCTTGTGCGTCTGGCCACAGGGGGGCGCCGTGGACCAGGTTTCCAGGATCTCCCTCACAGGTCTTCCCTGACCAGACCCCCGAGCAAAAGAACACTGGAAAATGGCCGAATTGGGGATATCAGCCTGGGCAAATCCAGGTCCCCTCCTACCTTTGTGACCTCACAGGGAGCACTGCTCCACCCCTGGCTGGAGTTATGGATAATATCCACAACAGGGAATATGGGCCATACCTTGGCCTGGGAATGTCGTAGGCAGACGCCAACGCTCTCATTGTGACAGTTATGAATATAGCTGCAGAACGAGAGGACTCATTACTTGTCTATTAGTTCCCCATTGGCTGATCTCACGCCTGGGGTATTTCCCCAGGTCTTACTCCCATAAAAAGGGTGCGCCAGCATCGTCCGCATGCGGAGACACCATTTTTATGCCTGCCATTTTTATGGGAAATATGGCTCACGAGATATTAACCATATTTTACTGGAGTCGTTCTGTCTGGATACTTCCAAGCTTGCTAATTAGATAGCAGCCCCTACTACAGGGTCACGGCAGGGAGTCATCCTGGGCCACTGTTCCCAGGTCATCTAATCTCCATATCACAGGAGATGGCCATGGGATGTGTTGCTAGGATGTGACACCTTCCCAGATGTTGGACATTGAGAACAAGAAGGGAGGGGCACTGCCATGGAGTGATGAGAGCGATTATGACTGGAAATCATAATTCCTCTTCATATCCCAGGATTTCCCTCACACCTCCCCCTTTTGAGGGCGCTAGGGGGCAGCACACTCCGGTGTTCCCCCGTGCGCCCGTCCGCGACCTCTCCTTGTCGGGACAGCCCGTCTGCGTTACCGTGGTATCATAGTATCATAGTATCATAGTTTTTAAGGTTGAAGGGAGACTCTAAGTCCATCTAGTTCAACTCATAGCCTAACATGTTGATCCAGAGGAAGGCAAAAAACACCCAATGTGGCAAACAAGTTCCAATGGGGAAAAAATTTCCTTCCTGACTCCACATCCGGCAATCAGACTAGTTCCCTGGATCAATACCCTGTCATAAAATCTAATATACAGAACTGGTAATATTAAATTTTTCAAGAAAGGCATCCAGGCTCTGCTTAAATGTTAGTAGTGAATCACTCATTACAACATCACAACATCATGCGGCAGAGAGTTCCACAGTCTCACTGCTCGTACAGTAAAGAATCCTCGTCTGTGATTATGATTAAACCTTCTTTCCTCAAGACGTAGCGGATGCCCCCGTGTTCCAGTCGCAGGCCTAGGTGTAAAAAGATCTTTGGAAAGGTCTCTGTACTGTCCCCTCATATAGTTATACATTGTGATTAGATCCCCCCTAAGCCTTCGTTTTTCCAAACTAAATAAATGGTCCAGGCCCCTTTTGTGGCGAATGGTGATGTTGTATTGCTGGAGCGCAAGGCTCCATCGCAACAACCGTCCATTAGTCCCAGAGACGGTGTGCAACCAGCTGAGGGGATTGTGGTCCGTCTCCACGATGAAGTGGCGCCCGTATAGATAGGGTTGCAGACGCTGCAGGGCCCACACTATGGCCAGGCATTCCTTTTCCATCGTGGAATAGGCCAACTCCCTCGGTAACAGCTTCCTGCTCAGGTACAACACTGGGTGCTCTTGGCTCGCAGAGTCCACCTGGCTGAGCACCGCACCGAGGCCGAAGTCACTGGCGTCGGTCTGTACTACAAACGGCCGCATGAAGTCGGCTGCCGGTAGCACGGGCGGGCTGGACAGGGCGTCCTTTAGGGCCCGGAAGGCTGTCTCGCAGTCCATTGTCCAATCGACTGCAGAGGGCATCTTCTTCTTGGTGAGGTCCGTCAAGGGCTTTGCCAGGCTACTATAGCGTGGAACAAACCTCCTATAGTACCCAGCGGTCCCCAAGAAGGACATCACCTGCTTCTTGGTCCTGGGGGTGGGCCAGGATGCGATGGCCTCCACTTTCTCAGGCTCGGGCTTCAGTGTTCTCCCGCCTACCCGGTGACCGAGGTACTGGACCTCGCTCATGGCCAGCTGACACTTTCCCGGCTTGATGGTCAAACCTGCCTGGTGGATCCTCCTGAGCACCTGTGCTAGATGCTCTAGGTGGTCCTCCCAGGTGGGACTGAAGACGGCAATGTCATCCAGGTACGCGGCCGCGTACCCTTCAAGTCCCGTGAGCAGGGTGTTGACCATCCGCTGGAAAGTGGCAGGGGCATTCCTCATCCCGAATGGCATCACCGTGGATTCGTACAGTCCAAATGGGGTAATAAAGGCAGAGCGTTCCCTGGCCTTGCGAGTCAGGGGGATCTGCCAATATCCCCGGCTCAGATCCATGATGGTCAGGTACTGAGCCCCGGCCAACTGATCGAGCAGGTCATCGATGCGTGGCATTGGGTACGCATCGGCGACCGTGACAGCATTGAGCCCCCTGTAGTCCACGCAGAACCGAGTGGTTCGGTCCTTCTTAGGGACGAGGACTACAGGCGAGGCCCAAGCGCTGTTGGATGCCTGGATCACCCCCAGCTTCAGCATCTCGTCAATCTCCTGGCGCATGTGTTGCTGCACCTCCAGGGAGACCCAATATGCTGAACGCCGGATCGGGGGATGATCCCCAGTGTCCACGTGATGGACAGCCAAGTCAGTCCTTCCGGGCTGGTTGGTAAACAACCCCCGGAAGGGGTGTAGGGTGGCCCACAGCTGGGACCGTTGGTCCTCCAAGAGCTGGTGGCCAACCTCCACATCCTCAATGGATCCGCCTGCCCTAACCTGGGCTAGCATATCCAAGAGGGTTTCCGCTTCTCCCTCCTCGGGCAGGTTGCACACAGGGAGTGCACATGCCTCCCACTCATGATGTGCCTTCATCATGTTCACATGGAAGGGCTTCCGCCTTCCACGGGCAGGGTCCAGGGTGACCAGGTACGTTACAGGGTTGAGCTGCTGGTAAACGAGGTATGGGCCTTCCCAGGCTGCCTGAAGCTTGTCCTGTGGTACGGGGACCAGTAACCACACCTTTTGACCCACTTGGTAGGTCCTCTCACAAGCGTTCTGGTCGTACCAACGCTTCTGATCGGCCTGGGCTTGAGCCATATTGTCGTGTACCAGTTGCGTCAAGGCCTGCATTTTGTCCCGGAAGCGCATGACATACTCGATAACCGACACTCCAGGGGTGGCCAAATCCCCTTCCCAAGCCTCTTTCACCAGAGCCAGGGGGCCCCGTACACGTCGCCCGTACAGGAGCTCAAATGGTGAGAATCCCGTTGAGGCCTGTGGAACCTCCCGGTAAGCAAATAACAGGTGTGGGAGATACCGCTCCCAGTCACGCCCATGGGAGTTGACCAACATCTTAAGCATCTGCTTTAAGGTGCCATTGAACCGCTCGCACAGGCCATTAGTCTGTGGATGGTACGGGCTGGCCACCAGATGTTGCACCTGGACTTGCTTACAGAGGGCCTCCATCAGGTGTGACATGAATTGGGTCCCCCGGTCAGTGAGCATTTCCTGGGGAAAACCCACTCGGGAGAAAATCTCCAGCAATGCGGTGGCCACCTTGTCAGCCCGAATGGACGACAAGGCCACTGCTTCAGGGTACCGGGTGGCATAGTCCACTACCGTCAGTATGAAGCGTTTCCCGGAGCTGCTGGGGATGGCCAGCGGGCCGACCAGATCCACAGCCACCCTCCTGAAAGGCTCATCAATGATGGGCAAAGATACCAGTGGGGCTTTGGGGCGTGGCCCCACCTTCCCCACTCTCTGACAGGCGTCACACGAACGGCAGTAGGCAGCCACATCGGCCCCCATTTTTGGCCAGTAGAAATGCTGGTTTAACCTGGCCTTGGTCTTAGCGATCCCTAGGTGTCCGGCCATCGGAATCTCATGTGCGATCCGCATCAACTCCGTCCGGAACGGATAGGGTACCACCAACTGTCGGTCCCTGGGCCACGCCTCCGGTGAACCCTGCTGGACCGTGACCCGGTACAGCCGTCCTTGGTCCCAGACCACTCGCTCCGGGTCCGAGTCCGAGGGAGGCTGTGCCGCCTGCTCCTTTAGAGCTTTCAGGCTGTCGTCAGCTTCTAACGCTGCCTGAAACCCCTGACTAGATGTGGCCAGAATCGACGAGACTGTCACATCTTCGGTCAGTACCCCGGGACCTGTGTCCTGGCCTCCGCCTGACTCGGCTGCCACTTGGTCAGAAGGGGAAGAGCCATCGGACCTCCGGGAGGCCCCTTGGGTTCCAGCACTCCCACTGCGGGTGACAGCGGCCACAGCCGCTGCGACCGTGGGTCGTGCCTGCTCCTCCTCCGTTCCTGACCAAGTCGCTGATTCAGGCAGACCTACCTGGCTCCCTGACACCCCGGTTGTGGGGGAACCCTGCACCGAGATCTTATCTGGGAGCACTTCCGCTCCAGGACCGGCCCCAATCTCACCTGCCTGTTCCCCCCCTGCAGCAACAGAACCCGGCTGTGAAATCTCTGGGGACCCCACATTTGCTGTGATAGCCCCCACCCCACACACTGGTCCTCCCCCTGCAGCACCCTGCTCTCTGCTTATCCCTGCCGAGGGCAACAGATCCCAGCTCACTGGCTGATCACTTGTAGAGGCATTGTCACACCTTTCTCTGACCCCCTCCCCTCCTGTCACAGCTGCAGCTGTGTGTGTGTCTATGCAAGCAGAAAAATCAGAGTTCACTCCCTCCTCCCTTACATCATTCATAGATAACACATTAACATTGTCAGGAGGCATATCAGTACTGGCTGAAGGTTCAGCCCTTGGGGGGGGCCCAAACTGGGAGGTTATCTGCCCCAAATCTGTCCCAAGTAGCACGTTTGCGGGGATCCGATCAGTTACCCCCACCTCCCTCACCCCTCGCCCTGCTCCCCAGTCCAAATAAAGGCCAGCAACAGGCAGCGCCGGGTCAATGCCTCCAATTCCGGAGACAGCGAGGGTTTTTCCAGGTACCAAGTCTTGGGGGGACACCATCTCAGGCCGCACCAGAGTCACCTCCGAGGCGCTGTCTCGCAGTCCTATGGTCACAGACCGGCCGACGGTGACAGGTTGGAAGCTGTCCAGGGACCTACCACCACCCCCACCCACACAATACACCTTGGGCGGCCCTTGGGACGGGGACGGAGCCGGGGCCTTGGGACGCTGACGGCACATGGCCTTGAAGTGTCCAGGTTGGTTGCACTGGTGGCACCGTCTTGGTTCTGCCACGGGCCTGGAGAGGGGAGTTGAGGGGGACACCCCCTGCGGTCTAGGGGCAGGTGGGGCAGTCGCAGAATTCATCTTACCCCCTCTCCAGGTGCTGCTGGTGGCCGCTCTCCTGGCCTCAGGGGCCCGGTTGTTGGTGTAGTCATCGGCCAGGGCAGCTGTAGCCGTGGACCCCTTTGGCTTCTGGTCTCGGATGAACTGGCGGAGATCCTCAGGGCAGTTCCACAAGAGTTGCTCCGTAATGAACAAGTCTAGGATCTCTGGTCCGGTGGAAAGCTGCAGGGCTTGGGTCCAGTGGTCGGCAGCTCGGGCAAGTGCCCGCCGGTGGTCAGCCCAGGAGTCCTTTGGTCCCTTCTGCAGGGTCCGGAACTTCTTGCGGTAGGACTCTGGAGTGAGGTTGTACTGTTGGATCAGGGCCCGCTTGATGGTGTCGTAGCCCTGATCTGCCTCAGTAGGCAAGTCCCCAAGGATTTCCAGGGCCTTACCCCTTAAACGGGGGGTCAGGTATTTGGCCCACTGGACCTTGTGTGGCGCCCCGAGGCTTCCGTCGCCACAGGTCATTGCACCCCATCCAGCGGTGTGATGCCCCATTCTGAGAGAGGAAGAGAGTGAACTCCGGTCCCCTGGTAAATCCACACTACACCCATTGCTAGGAACACACTGGGATCAGGGAAAGTGGCAGACAACCCTCCCATGCTGCATGCTGGGAGGGGTCGTAAGACCCATCCCTGCTCCTATAGGGTAGAACAGGGCAATTGGGGAGGTGGGAGGAGCCATCTGAGAGCAGACACAGAGAGGAAGGTCAAGTTTAGTCAGTCGAAGTTAGAGAATGAGTGGTGAAGGAGGAGGCCTGCCGGAGGCAGGCAAGGAGGAGAAGAAAAGGGAAAGAAAGCTCCAAGTCAGACAGGAGCAGAGAAACAGAAAGAGACGCTTCCTGGTGAAGATCCTGGGACTCGGAGGGTCCAGGTGACACCACGTAGAGAACAGAAGGAGTCGCAGGGCCACGGGCAGTCTGTATAGCTGTCCAGGGCAGTTTAGAGCTGCGGTGGCCTGGTCTACAAGAACATCGGTGGAGGGATCAAGCTGCGACAGGGGACGGTCCCTAGAGACTGGAGGAGTGCAAAGATCATCCCCAAACAGTAAAAACCGAGGCCCAGGGAACGTTGTAGACTCCCCGGGCCAGAACCCATAGCAGAACTTCCAGAAAAGGGGTAATCAGCCGACAGGTGACCCCCCAGCCTGGAGGCTGTAGTGGAGGCCAAGCCAGGTTTATCCTATCAAAGGCAAGGCTAAGGAAGACAGCAGAAGATAGAGACACTAAGAGAAGGGTACCGGCTTTTACTCTCAGAATCACTCAGAAACGGCGGAGGTCCCTGACAGTGGTCCCAGCAGTCCAAGGGCCCTGGGCCCCGACAAGAATTGTGAGTAAAGAACTTGAACTGCACCCTTGGAGTGGTCTCTGTTATTTCAGCTGCATAGACATTCACAAGCACCAACTGTGCCCCGGGCATTGCTCCACCTGTGGGGAGCAGTACCACCATAGCTGCCATAACATCACCCCGGAGGCCTCACACAGCAGCGGCGGCTTAATAGCCGCATACCACAGGTGGCATCACGAACACAAACTTTATTCATCAAGCCACATACTCTACTGACACCCACCAGGGCCACGGAGCCGGGCCCAGCCACCACTGACTACCACCGGACTAGTCCGGCCCGGCAGCGGGTGTCCCATAGCCCTGGGGTGGGCGAGTCACTTGTCCAGATGGTGCTGCAGGCAAGTCCGTTCAAAAGCAGTCAGGAAAGAGTCTAAGTCTCCATCCTTCTCCAGCACTGGGAAGTCCTCAACACGGACCTTTGGAAGTTTGGAGTCTTGAAGGTCACGGGTGGCTGATGAGGGCTGGAGCTGAGCTAGCTGCAGCTGGTGGTCACGGTCTGCCTGGCGCTCCGCAGCCTCACGCTCTGCCCTTTGCTGTCGCTCCGCAGCCTCACGCCCTGCCCTTTGCTGTCGCTCTGCAGCTTCACGCTCTGCTTGTCGCTCTCGCTCCGCTGCCTCCTGCGCTGCCAGACAACCATGTTCTGCCATGAGTATCTCGTAGGTACCCCGGTTTCCAGCTATAAGACTGGCCATAGCAGTTTGAAGGAGGGCCTCCGAACCTCTCAGGCCGGAGGGATTTGCAAGGGGTGATCTGCGGCACGCTGCAGAGCCAGGTGATTCACTGTCCATTTCAGAGCGGAGGACTGGCATCTGGCTCGTTGAGGACCCTTGGGTGAGCTCCTCCTCATTTTGTCCAGCAGTGCCAGGTTGTGCGATGTCCTCTGCAGAGCTGTTCTCTGGCGTCGGGCTCCTGGAGGACTCGTGGACAACCTCCTCATCGTCTCTGGCCTGAGCATCGGCCATTCCTTTGGCTTTGCTCCTGGTGCTCTCAGCCATTGTTGCAGACTTTGGTCACTGACACAGAACTGCCACCTGATGCACCCACACACCTTACAGTACCTGCACTCTGACACTCTAGTGTTGGTCTGGTCTGAAGACCCCAGCAGCCACAGCTGCTGCAGGCAGTCTTTAGTGTCTGGGAGTATGGGTCTCACACTCACACACACTATTATCTCGATCCCACCGCTGCCACCAATATGTCACGAACCACCAGGGGGGTCAATCAGAAATCCCCCGCGCTGGCTACCAGTACGTCACAATCGGGGGGTAACAAGTGGGGGTCACCCCTCCTTTATACCTCCCGACCGACAGACAGAGCACGTGACGCGCTCTCTAGCGCCCCTCTTATAGTCAGGCCAATTATGGAATTGCCCGACAATAAGCAAGGAGGCCGCTATACTACTTATGCCGATTATTGAAGGGTCCCCGGTGAGAGCAGGGTATATATTCCTCCGACCTCCGCGGACGGAATATATAAGAACCTCCTCGCCTCTCACTGGCCACCCCACAATGATCCTTGGCACAACTCGCTGCCACCAACCGCTTCACGGTAACTATTAGCCGAACACACAGACGTGGGATTCAAGATCGAGATAACAGAACAGCCCAAGATTAATTATATAATTTAATCGGCCGAAGCCACACTAGAAACTACAATATATACAATAGGGAATCTACAGAATATACATACAGTTAGGTCCAGAAATATTTGGACAGTGACACAAGTTTTGTTATTTTAGCTGTTTACAAAAACATGTTCAGAAATACAATTCTATATATAATATGGGCTGAAAGTGCACACTCCCAGCTGCAATATGAGAGTTTTCACATCCAAATCGGAGAAAGGGTTTAGGAATCATAGCTCTGTAATGCATAGCCTCCTCTTTTTAAAGGGACCAAAAGTAATTGGACAAGGGACTCTAAGGGCTGAAATTAA
The DNA here is from genome assembly GCF_048569485.1 of Anomaloglossus baeobatrachus. Taxonomy (NCBI): domain Eukaryota; kingdom Metazoa; phylum Chordata; class Amphibia; order Anura; family Aromobatidae; genus Anomaloglossus; species Anomaloglossus baeobatrachus. The sequence continues at coordinate 341,177 of NC_134364.1, read as the reverse complement.
CTCTGAAGGCGTCTCCCTCGTTAACCTGTAATCAATGAAGTAGTTAAAAGGTCTGGGGTTGATTACAGGTGTGTGGTTTTGCATTTGGAAGCTGTTGCTGTGACCAGACAACATGCGGTCTAAGGAACTCTCAATTGAGGTGAAGCAGAACATCCTGGGGCTGAAAAAAAAGAAAAAATCCATCAGAGAGATAGCAGACATGCTTGGAGTAGCAAAATCAACAGTCGAGTACATTCTGAGAAAAAAGGAATTGACTGGTGAGCTTGGGAACTCAAAAAGGCCTGGGCGTCCACGGATGACAACAGTGGTGGATGATCGCCGCATACTTTCTTTGGTGAAGAAGAACCCGTTCACAACATCAACTGAAGTCCAGAACACTCTCAGTGAAGTAGGTGTATCTGTCTCTAAGTCACCAGTAAAGAGAAGACTCCATGAAAGTAAATACAAAGGGTTCACATCTAGATGCAAACCATTCATCAATTCCAAAAATAGACAGGCCAGAGTTACATTTGCTGAAAAACACCTCCTGAAGTCAGCTCAGTTCTGGAAAAGTATTCTATGGACAGATGAGACAAAGATCAACCTGTACCAGAATGATGGGAAGAAAAAAGTTTGGAGAAGAAAGGGAACGGCACATGATCCAAGGCTGCAATCTACTAAAATGCTAGTGCATGCCCTCATAATCTCCCGCCTCGACTACTGTAACATCCTCCTCTGTGGCCTCCCTGCCAACACGCTTGCCCCTCTCCAGTCCATCCTTAACTCTGCTGCCCGACTTATCCACCTCTCTCCTCAATACCACCCCGCTTCTCCTCTCTGCATGTCCCTCCACTGGCTTCCAATCTTCCACCGTATCCAATTCAAACTTCTAACACTGACCTACAAAGCTGTGCATAATCTTTCCCCTCCGTACATCTCCGAACTAATCCCCCACTACACTCCAACACGTCACCTCCGGTCCTCCCAAGATCTCCTCCTCTCCTCCTCTCTCATTCGCTCCTCACACACCCGACTCCAAGACTTCTCCCGAGCATCCCCAGTCTTCTGGAACTCGCTGCCTCAACACGTCAGACTATCCCCTACCCTTGCAAACTTCAAAAGGAACCTGAAAACTCATCTGTTCAGAAATGCCTACAATCTACAATGAACTCGCTGCCGCCCGACCACCGTGCGGAGCTGCCGCCCGACCACCGTGCGGAGCTGCCGCCCGACCACCGTGCGGAGCTGCCGCCCGACCACCGTGCGGAGCTGCCGCCCGACCACCGTGCGGAGCTGCCGCCCGACCACCGTGCGGAGCTGCCGCCCGACCACCGTGCGGAGCTGCCGCCTGACCTACACCCCACCTATTGTCTCCTCCCCATAATCCTATAGAATGTAAGCCCGCAAGGGTAGGGCCCTCTTCCCTCTGTACTAGTCTGTCTACTGTAACTTGTATACGTATTTTGTATGTAACCCCCTTATGTACAGCACCATGGAATTAATGGTGCTCTATAAATAAATAATAATAATAATCCTCTGTAAAACATGGTGGAGGCAACGTGATGGCATGGGCATGCATGGCTTTCAATGGCACTGGGTCACTTGTGTTTATTGATGACATAACAGCAGACAAGAGTAGCCGGATGAATTCTGAAGTGTACCGGGATATACTTTCAGCCCAGATTCAGCCAAATGCCGCAAAGTTGATCGGACGGCGCTTCATAGTACAGATGGACAATGACCCCAAGCATACAGCCAAAGCTACCCAGGAGTTCATGAGTGCAAAAAAGTGGAACATTCTGCAATAGCCAAGTCAATCACCAGATCTTAACCCAATTGAGCATGCATTTCACTTGCTCAAATCCAGACTTAAGACGGAAAGACCCACAAACAAGCAAGACCTGAAGGCTGCGGCTGTAAAGGCCTGGCAAAGCATTAAGAAGGAGGAAACCCAGCGTTTGGTGATGTCCATGGGTTCCAGACTTAAGGCAGTGATTGCCTCCAAAGGATTTGCAACAAAATATTGAAAACAAAAATATTTTGTTTGGGTTTGGTTTATTTGTCCAATTACTTTTGACCTCCTAAAATGTGGAGTGTTTGTAAAGAAATGTGACAATTCCTACAATTTCTATCAGATATTTTTGTTCAAACCTTCAAATTAAACGTTACAATCTGCACTTGAATTCTGTTGTAGAGGTTTTATTTCAAATCCAATGTGGTGGCATGCAGAGCCCAACTCGCCAAAATTGTGTCACTGGCCAAAGATTTCTGGACCTAACTGTAGGTCAGAGTACAGTTACAAATAAAGCATGGTTTACAAACAGGCATACACAGTTCCAGCAGTTACCTTGTGCGTCTGGCCACAGGGGGGCGCCGTGGACCAGGTTTCCAGGATCTCCCTCACAGGTCTTCCCTGACCAGACCCCCGAGCAAAAGAACACTGGAAAATGGCCGAATTGGGGATATCAGCCTGGGCAAATCCAGGTCCCCTCCTACCTTTGTGACCTCAGAGGGAGCACTGCTCCACCCCTGGCTGGAGTTATGGATAATATCCACAACAGGGCATATGGGCCATAACTTGGCCTGGGAACGTCGTAGGCAGACGCCAACGCTCTCATTGTGACAGTTATGAATTTAGCTGCAGAACGAGAGGACTCATGACTTGTCTATTAGTTCCCCATTGGCTGATCTCACGCCTGGGGTATTTCCCCAGGTCTTACTCCCATAAAAAGGGTGCGCCAGCATCGTTCGCATGCGGAGACACCATTTTTATGCCTGCCATTTTTATGGGAAATATGGCTCACGAGATATTAACCATATTTTACTGGAGTCGTTCTGTCTGGATACTTCCAAGCTTGCTAATTAGATAGCAGCCCCCGCTACAGGGTCACGGCAGGGAGTCATCCTGTGTCCACTGTTCCCAGATCATCTAATCTCCATATCACTGGAGATGGCCATGGGATGTGTTGCTGGGATGTGACACCTTCCCAGATGTTGGACATCTGAGACCAAGAAGGGAGGGGCACTGCCATGGAGTGATGAGAGCGATTATGATTGGAAATCATAATTCCTCTTCATATCCCAGGATTTTCCGCACACTTCCTTATACCCAATTTGAGGCAAGGGCTGACCATTACTGGCCACAATTGTTAAATCATCATCTGGGCCATGGTCAATGTCTGAATCAGCCCAATATCTTTTGTACAGTTTATTATTATTATTATTATTATTTATTATTATAGCGCCATTTATTCCATGGCGCTTTACAAGTGAAAGAGGGTATACGTACAACAATCATTAACAGTAAAAGACAGACTGGTATAGGAGGAGAGAGGACCCTGCCCGCGAGGGGTCACAGTCTACAGGGAATGGGTGATGGTACAATAGGTGAGGACAGAGCTGGTTGTGCAGTGGTCTACTGGGCTGAGGGCTATTGTAGGTTGTAGGCTTGTTGGAAGAGGTGGGTCTTGAGGTTCCTCTTGAAGCTTTCCACGGTAGTGGAGAGTCTGATGTGCTGAGTTTATAAGGGATGGTTGTTACCTGGGACCCCGTATCCAGGAGGGCATTCAAAGGGATCCCATCCAGCACAATAGGAAGGACCGGGCGTCCTCCCACATACTTGCTGCGACTGGGGGTTGAGCCGGGCTTCCTTACACCTGGGGGTTGGCTCCTGGCCCCAGGCTCGGCCCATTTAAAGGACAGTGTCGTGCAATATGGCCCGCCTGACTGCAGCGGCAGCAGATCGGTTGTCCCGTTGAATCATACCGGTCTGTGTCTTTTCCTCGGGTCGGCGGAATCCTCCTCTGTCGCATCCATGGGACGTCATCTGGGCTGGAGGCCAACTCGATTCTTGCAGGCGATGGGGTCACTTGTAGAGACTGCACGGTCTTGGCAAGGGCAGCTACAGTCTTGGTCAGCTCCTGGACCTGCTGTCTGAGCTCTGCAGCGGGATCCTTATCCAGGGACTGCGCCTCAGCCCCTGCAGCGGCTCTTGTTGCAGGCACCACCCCGGGGTACGTGATAGCAAGAGGCCGGAGGGGTACTGGGTCATTCGGTGTAGATTCTCTCAGTACCCGGATGGCCTGGTCCTTAAACCTTGCAAAGTCCAGAGCAGGGTTCTGCAGGACCATGATACGCAGCTGGGTCCTGTGGGCATCTGACAGGAGCCCCTCTATGAACTGCTCAGTTAGGAGTTTGTCTTCTTCACGTACACTCTCTGGGTCCACCTGTTTAACTGCTTTCAGGGCCTCCTGCAGGTTTAAGGCATAGTCCCTTATGCTGTCTGTGGACGGTTGTTTGCACCCAAAGAATCTCATCTTTATTTCTGCTGCGGTGCGGGTGTCAAAAGTACTCTTTAGCTTGGCCAGTATCTGGGTTGCTGTCCCTTTATCTGTGTCAGGCCAGGACTTCACTTCACGCTGGGCTGCGCCGGCTAGCTGCCCCATTAATATGCCCACCTTCTGGCTCTCAGTCAGCGGATACACCCGGAACATGCTGTGCAGCCTTTCTCTGAAGTCGCTCAGGGTATGTGACTCCCCGGAGTACTGCGGCAGCCATTCTGCTCCCGGGATGTACGGCATTGTGATCGGCATTACCGGCGCTACAGCGGGGGCTGGGGCGACGGCGACTGGGATTACATTGGCCGGCGCAGCTGCGTCTCGGGCTATGGCAGCCACCTGCTCTCCCTCTGAGTCGGACATCTTCCTCCCCCTTAGTGAACTTTACCAGGCTTTGTTCACTTTTCAAAATCTCTTCCGGGTAGCGCGGGGTTAACGACCCTCCGCTCTGATGGCGCGCTCCCTTCGCGCTCTTTTTCAGGCACGCCCCCCTTCTTCCTGCGCTCAGCGAGGCTAATGGCGGCGGCAGTTTTCAAACAGTAACACAGTCTTTTAAGCACAGTTTCTGCAGGCGCACAGTACCCGGTGGGACCGGGCATGAAATCCTGTTCGTGACACCAAAGTTGACTCGCCCACCCCAGGGCTATGGGACACCCGGTGCCGGGCCGGACTAGTCCGAAGATCGTCAGTGGTGGCGGGGCCCGACTCCGTGGCCCTGGTGGGTGTCAATTAAATAGGGCTGGTGAATAAAGTTTATGGATGTCGTGACGCCACCTGTGGTTTGCGGCTATTAAGCCGCCGCTGCTGTATGGGGCCTCCGGGGCTGATGGAATGGCAGCTTGGATGGTCCTGCTCCCCACAGGTGGAGCGGCACCCCGGGGCAACAGGTGGTGCTCGTGAGAGTCTATGGTGTGATGTTGTGTGAATAATACGGTGCAGGGCCGACAGGCAGTGAAAGAAACAAGCACAAACAGTAGTCTCTTTACCTTCTCCTCTTTTACTTGGCAACAGTGTAGTCCAGGGAGACCGTCACAGGTGGTAAAGATGATCCGGCCGGCCTGGAAGTGCCTGGGGGTGATCTCTTTGGCCAGTTGAGTATGAGGCCTACTCCCTGTTCTTTCTTTTCTTCTACAGGACCCTGCACTCTGAATTTAGCAATGGACCTCTTGCTGCTGGGACCGGTGGTTCGTCCCTTTATCTGTGTGGTAGGCTGCGCAGGCCCTCTCGGGTGCTTCTCTGCTAGAGTCCACACCGGGCCCTTGGAATGCAGCTGTACCTCCAGATTGCTGATGGGCCAGGGGGCTTGCAGCTCTCCTGCCCTCCGTATTCGGCCACCAGGGAAGGATTTTATACCCTGGCAACCACAGACTCCGATGTCTGAGTCTCTTCTGTGCCTCTCTGCAAATCTTGCTTCACTGGGCCAAGCTACTCCAGCTCCAGGCCCCAGTTCCACAAGGCAGCACCACTCTGCGTCTGGACTCTCTGCTCTCTCTCTACAGACTGAACACTAACTCCTCTCTCAGGTCAGACTTAAGGAATGCTCCCTGGAACTCCAGGTTCAGAGCTCCCCCTGCTGGCCTGAGGGAAAAACTATGTTGGAAACTTACTGGCGAAAGTTTCCCCCAATTACCTCCAGGCTCAGCATTAACCCTTTGGAAGGGCAATGCTGTTGTGGCGTCCACGTCCTGGGGCGCCACATATGCAGTGCAGATGAGTCATCACGGAATCTCCGGCAGGAGGCAGGGAGAGACCGTGATGGCTACAAAGTCAGGCACCAACAAGTGGTAAAATCACAATTAAAGTTTACATGGCAGTAATGAGCCATGTAAAAGGGCACAGAATGAGATTTGCTTCTCTTACCTAAAGTGCAAGTGCAGGATAGCGAGAGTCTCGGTGTGCCTGAGGTGCCAGTCAGCCCACGTACAGTCCCTTTAGCAAGTGGATTCCCTAAAGAGCGCCCAGGATCTCCATCCAACGCGTGTTTCGCGGATAAATGTAGCTTTTTCAAGGTGGGGAGCCTAAGTGAGGAGGAGGGGGTGTAATGGCTACACGTACAGTAATTTTCCAGCTGGGATTAAAGACTGTATCTGATCCTCAAAACTCCACATAGAATCCTCACAAGGGCCGAGCAAGATTTTAGTGAGAGAAACGATTGCTCAAACCAGATCATGAACGCTGAACGCTACATAGTCCCACCGCGGCCACCAGTCACGGGACAACCGGGGAGAGCACACAGATATCCCACCTCTGACACCAATTTGTCACAAAACAACACTGACAATTGATGAGGTGGCGGCAGCTTTTACTACCTGGCCATGGAATATATGGTCGTATGTTTGGCATGGTCACTGCCAGGCTCTGCAATAACTCAAGAATAACTACAAGCTGCCACCACCAAGCGTTTATACAATGTTTAGCCTCAGGAGGCTTCAGGGATGTGATTTATAGAGCAAGAGGAACAAAGCTATTAAATATTATAGATTTAATCAGAAAAGTAAATCAGAAAGACTCACCCACACCTGTCAGTCTGTATGATATATTTGTAGTGCAGTTTTGTCTGCCTGAGCACTCTGTCCTAAATCCAGGGTGTGTCCATCTTCCTTTATATATGGATTCTTTCTTACTGGACATGTAGGTTTTTAACCCAGATAGATGCATTTTAAGATAGGGTCCTGATATATGAGAAATCCACTTGTTGTGGTTATCAGGCTCTCACTTTTTCAAGTATTTCTAAGGCCTCCAACACACTCATGTGCCTCCGGTACGTGTGTGCCATTTTTTACACGGACCGGAGACACGTGCACACGGGGACCTAGGTAATCCCTATGGTTAGGAGACATTTAAGTATTTTGAAACGGAACGTGTGTCCGTTCCGTACTTACGTGTCTCCGTGTGTTAAAAACACTGACATGTCCGTGTTGCTCCGGCAGCATGGGTGTCACACGGCCCGCACCCGTACCACACGGACGTAGTGTGGATGCGGTCCCGTGTGACACGCGCCGCAGAAAACACACATGTCAGAGTAAAAAAAAAAAATCGTTACTCACCTTCTCCTGCCCTCCTGTCTCTGCCGCTGCTGTCACTTGCTGCCGACCACCGCTCATTATACTCATTTAATATTCACTTCACTGCGGCCGGAAGCAGCAGCAGCGGGGAGACGGCAGGGCTGGAGACCGAAGATCAGCACCACGGACAGCAGGAAGGACCACGTGAGTATGCAAATTACCAGTTCTCTGTATGTTATCACGGATAGCACACGGAGAACACACGTGGCCCGCACGTACCAGAGACACATACTTACAGGGAAAATACGTCTCTCGCATTAAAAACGTGCGTGTTTTGTCTGTTTCCGTATATACCGGAGACACGGACAAACGTGCACCAATGTTAATCTATGTTTGTAGTCAAACTTGCATTTTTCATCATGTCCGTGATCCATATGTGTTTCCGTTTTTCACGGCAGCATGTCCGTTAACTGCACGGAACACGCACACACGGACACCATAAAAGTCAATGGTTTGGTGCGCACAAGTACGTGACACGGGTGCATCTCTGTATACTCAGTGTACGTTTTGTGCTTTTTTGTAGTGATGTCGGCTATTCTTTCTTTTTCTGTCTATGTCGGTCAATCTCCCTCAGTCCGTCGGTCGGTCTCTCTCTCTGTCTTGTCTGTCGGTCAGTCTCCCCCCCTCTCTCATACTTACCGATCCGCGGCGCAGTGCTGCACGGCGTTCACACTGCTCCGGCGGCTTTTACTATTTTGAAAAAGCTGGCCGCTCATTAATCAATCTCGTATTCCCTGCTTTCCCTGCCCACCGGCGCCTATGATTGGTTGCAGTTAGACACACCCCAGCGCTGAGTGACAGCTGTCTCACTGCAACCAATTACAGCCGCCGGTGGGCGGGTCTATAATGTGCAGAAAAAAAAAAAAATAAAAAAAAACCGACGTGCGGTTCCCCCCCATTTTGATACCAGCCAGGGTAAAGTCACACGGCTGAAGGCTGGTATTCTCAGGATGGGGAGCCCCACATTATGGGGAGCCCCCCAGACTACCAAAATCAGCCAGCAGCCACCCAGAAATGCCGCATCCATTAGATGGATGGTGCCCTGGTGCGTTGGCAATCGGAGTAATAAAGAGTTAATGGCAGCCCATAGCTGCCACTAAGTCCAAGATTAATCATGTCCGGCGTCTCCCTGAGATACCTTCCATGATTAATCTGTAAGTTACCGTAAATAAACACACACAAGGAAAAATCCTTTATTTGAAATAATAAACACTAAAAAAACAAAACACTCGTTCACCAATTTATTAAGCCCCAAATACCCATCCATGTCCGGCGTAATCCATGGAGGTCCCGCGTCGCTTCCAGCTCTGCTACATGAAGGTGACAGGAGCGGCAGAAGAACACCGCCGCTCCTGTCAGCTCCACACAGGAACTGAGGTGAGCCGCGCGATCAGCTGTGCTGTCACTCAGATTACTCGCGGCCACCACTGGATCCTCCAGCTGTGACAGCAAGTCGCCCGAGTGACAGCGATGAAGTCACAGGTGAGTTGCGGTCACGGGTGGAGGATCCAGCTAGCCGCGGGTAACCTGAGTGACGGCAGTGGTAATCGCTCTGCTCACTTCAGTCACTCAGGGGATTAGCAGTCACCGGTGAGTCCTTCACGGGTGACCGCTAATCAGGACGCGACACACAGACAGAGCCGCAGTATGACAATGAAGTCGGGTGAAGTTCACCCGAGTTCATTCTCAGCGCGCGACTCTGTCTGCTGTCTGCGGGTATGCATCAACGTCATTTTACATTTCACACAGAAAACACATTCACATGTCAGTTACAAATCTCACGCACACACGGGCATTACACACGCACACACGGCTAGCATACGCCGGTCACACAGATGCCACACGGACCATGAAAACAGACATAAAAACGGATCACGGACCTGAAAAACAGCCCATATTACACGTGCATGGTTTTAACAAATGTGTGTTGGATGTCTAAAGCAGTAATGCAACACCAGAGTTCCCTTATTCATTGTTCGTATTCTAGAGTGCAGTTGTATGTATTTTTGGAATCTGAAAAGTAGGCAGTGTTTATAAACATATACAAAAGGGACAAAACAAAGTATATACAATTTACAGAAAATAAAATGGATAAACAAAAGTATTAGATCTGTGGTTGCAGCAATCTCATTATTCTTTCTAGAGGGAAATACTGAACTATGGAACAATCCTACAGTGAAATGTATCTTCCCAGACTGAACAAGGGCAAAATCTCAGAATGTGTATTTGTTAGATGCCAGTTTATGAGATATGCCTCCCCTTGGTGAGCTCAGATGAGGACTGGTCTCAGGGCAGCGGCTGTACAGAAATATGACCCTGGCATTCAGGATGGAAGGAGAGGGGATGCTTTAGTAAGAGGACATCAATAGCAGAGCATGTCCATGAGAGAACCAAATAGAGCAAAAGGAAGAGTTTTTGCCATTTCAAAAGTTTTAAAAAGGGCTGATTCTGGAAATGTGTGTGATGTGAGGGTGAAATGAGTGATTTATTAGATGTAGGACAGAAGGAAAGATCAAGAGTAAAATATAATACCAAGACATACAGTATATCACAAAAAAATAGTACACCCCTCACATTTTTGTAAATCTTTTATTATATCTTTTCATGGGACAACACTGAAGATCTGACCCTGTGATACAATGTGCAGTGTCAGTGTTTAGCTTGCATAACAGTGTAAATAACTCAACACACAGCCGTTAATGTCTAAACCGCTGGCAACAAAAGTGAGTACATCCCTAAGTGACAATGGCCAAATTGAGCCCAATTATCCATTTTACCTCCCTGATGTCATATGACTCTGTGTTTTAAAGTCTTCGGTGTGAATGAGGGACAGGAGTGTTACATTCGGTGTTATCCCTCACACACTCTCTCATACTGGTCACTGGAAGTTCAGCATGGCTCCTCATAGCAAAGAATTATTTGAGGTTCAGAAAAAAAGAATTGGTGCTCAGCACAAAGATGGTTGAAGATTGTCACCACCCTGAACCTGAGCTGCAGCACGGTGGTCAAGACCATACAGAGGTATAACCAGACAGGATTCACTCAGAACAGAGCTCACCATGGCCGACCACAGAAGCTGAGTGCACGAGCTCAGACATATCCAGAGATCATCTGTCCAGAATAGAGAGATGATTGCAGCCAGCATTGCTGCAGAGGTTACAGGGGTGGAGGGTCTGTCTGTCAGTGCTCAGACACTGCAGAGGTTACAGGGGTGAGGGGGGTCCACCTGTCAGTGCTCAGACCATACACCGCACACTGCAGAGGTTACAGGGGTGGGGGGTCTGCCTGTCAGTGCTCAGACCATACACCACACACTGCAGAGGTTACAGGGATGGGGGGTCCTACTGTCAGTGCTCAGACCATACACCGCACACTGCAGAGGTTACAGGGGTGGGGGGTCCGCCTGTCAGTGCTCAGACCATACACCGCACACTGCAGAGGTTACAGAGGTGGGGGTCCGCCTGTCAGTGCTCAGACCATACACCGCACACTGCAGAGGTTACAGGGGTGGGGGGGTCCGCCTGTCAGTGCTCAGACCATACACCGCACACTGCAGAGGTTACAGGGGTGGGGGGTCCGCCTGTCAGTGCTCAGACCATACACCGCACACTGCAGAGGTTACAGGGGTGGGGGGGTCCGCCTGTCAGTGCTCAGACCATACACTGCACACTGCAGAGGTTACAGGGGTGGGGGGTCCGCCTGTCAGTGCTCAGACCATATACCACACACTGCAGAGGTTACAGGGGTGGGGGGTCCGCCTGTCAGTGCTCAGACCATACACTGCACACTGCAGAGGTTACAGGGGTGGGGGTCCGCCTGTCAGTTTCATGTTTTTCACTTTTTTCAGATAGTCCATTGTATTTTTCAGTCTAGTATTCCCATAGCAGTTCTGCTTTTCATTATTCCCCTATACATTGTGACTGGTGTGCAACTCTTTATCCTATTGCCTTTAGAAAGACAGCGTGGCCCAGGGCTCATCCCAACTGAACGCCGACCTCCTTAACTGTGGGCGGAACACTACTCAGACAACACAGGGCATCACAATATTAAGACTTTATTGGATCCCCAAACAATTAACGGCACATAACACATAACCAGCAAAACACACAAATGTAACAGGCAACAGAGTGTCACCCTTCCGCTGGCTCACCAGGGATTAGAAGGTCTGTGCCTCAGAGCTTCCAGGGCCACTTACTCCAATAAAGCAGCACCCCGCTTTCGGCAGGCACCCACCGAGACTGGAATAACGCCAGATTTAGGAAGCTGGCTGAGGTCTGCAATGTCTGTAGTCAGGTGACTGGATTGTCCCAACCTGGGTTTCTTCCTTAAGTAGTCTCTGGTATGATGATATAATCCTTGCAGCCAGAGTCGAAATCCCTAGACTGTGGTATGGTCTCCAATCGGAATCGGAGTCCCTAGATTGAAGCCATGTAGCCAAGTGATCCTCTAGTCGGAGCCAAAGTCCCTAGACCGAGTCCACAAGGCATCCTGGTTTTGATCCCCTAGCCAGCTCCTAACAGCTTAGACTGGATCATGCAACATCCATCAAGAACCTGGTGACTCCCAGAAGTCCCCTTTTATAGCCATAACCTTCCCTTAGGATATACTGTGCCCTTACCAGATTGGTTATACAAGGTTGCTTCTCTTATTGGATGAATTTCAAGCTATATTCAAAGATCCAGAGACAAGGGTGAGACAGGTTAGTTACATCACATCTAACAATTCACTTAGTAATACAACGGGAAGTTCACATAATTGAGTTCTCGGTGTCCGGCCTTCAGTGACCAAAACAATTACTTGAGTCAACAAGAGTCTTGTAAAAATAATGAGGGCTTATCCCCCCCCCCCCCCCCCCCCCCCCCGTCTATAAACAAACTGTCTTCATGTCTGGCTGAATGTTAAGAAAGTTAACCCATGATAAGCATTGACACAGTCCAGGTCGTCCCATTCCTCCCCATTCTTAATATTAGCCAGACATGATAGGCTTCCGATCATCCTTCTCCTCTTGACGGCATTGTCCTTTTTAATGGTGATATCAGCAGCAGTAGCTCGCATCTATACACCTCCCCCTGATTACCTCCCCCAGGTTGAGCAGCCATATTGCGGACAAGCACTAAGGTGGGGTCCGTGAGTTGGGCTTGCATAAATTTCTTACTATCAATCTTCCCCCAGTCAATAGCCACAGTGTGGTTAGGCTTACTCACGGTTGTTGGCTCAAACGTGGATGATGGAGACAGGGAATGTGAATTATCCTTGGAAAAGATGTTAGAAAGATCCACATCAGGGTCCTGCTGGGCTTGGAAGTGGGTGATGGCTGCTACAAACTGGCTGGATAGTCCTTGTCCTAGGTCATACTCCAAAATAACTGGTGTGAGCAGGTAATCCACAAGCCCCACTTTCACTTCCCTCTGGGTGGTATCCGAAACAACAGGCTTGGTGCGGCCATGCATGAACCCCAGTTCAATTTCCTCCTGGTTAGTCCCCGAAATAACAGAAGTGGGTAGACCATCCATGAGCCCTACATCAACTTCCTCCTGGTTATTCCCCGAAATAACAGGTGTGGGGAGGCTGTTCATAAGCTCCATATGGACCTCTTCCTGATCAGACCCCAAAATAACAGGGGTGGGGATGCTGTTCGTAAGCTCCACATCAGCCTTGCTCTGGTCAGTCTCCACAATGACAGGTATGGGGAGGCTGTTCACAAGACCCACATCGATCGCTTCCTGGTTGGTCCCCAAAATAGCAGGTGTGGGGGGCTGTTCACAAGTCCCACATCGATCGCTTCCTGGTTAGTCCTCAAAATACCAGGTGTGGGGAGGCTGTCCACAAGCTCCACCTCGACCTCTCCCTGGTCGGTCCTTAGGTCCAACTGCACACATGCCAGAGGGATGTCCGAGCGCTGGTCCTCAGCCAGGGAGATGGATAATTGGGAATCTGGTAAATGGTCTTCTGGGAAAACAATAACTGGGCTTACCAGGGTAATGGAGGAACCAGTGTCTCGTAGTCCCTGGCTCTGTATGTCACAGACCTTGACCGGCTGAGCTGGCAGATGGGCTCCAAGCATGGGGCCTTGGTTTTGGAGACAATCTTTATCGATATGTCCATGACGCCCACATGTATAACAGCGCCGTAGATTGGGCAAGTCACAGGCCCTGTTTGTAGACCTTTGTTTCGGTGCAGCTTCTGCTGGGTAGCGGGACCATCCTTCTTGAGCGGCTGGTGTTAGCAGTACTGCAGCTGGAACCCCATAAACATATTCCAGAACACAAGCCCTCTCTTCTCTTAAGGATTTAGGCCCCAATGCAGCCAACAACGCTGTGGCTTGGACCATTTGGGACCAAGTTGATTCCCGATTGTCACTAGATCCATGATGTAGCACATAGATTAAATCCTCTGGGTCAATATTGGCGGGATCCTCATCGTCCTCTGCATCATTCTGGGCATCCAAACGGACTAATTTCCGGATCAAGTCCGACCGAGTGTCAGCGTTCCTCTAGTCAATCTTTCACATCTGGCACAGATCCTGTAGCATCCATTTACTGCTGCGGTCGTAACTCCTCTCTGGTCCTTGTCCCATGGCTGAGCTGGTGGGGTTGGACATGGCAGCGTCCGAAACCTAAATGCCTTCCCTATGGCCTGCTAGGTATGCTTATGTGCCTCCCTGGTTGTAGAGCTCTGGACAGTGTCCGAAAACACCAGTCCTCTGCAGCTCCCCTGGATAAACCAGGCTGTGTAGTGTCCCACTGCTGCCACCAATTGTGGAGACACGGGGCTCAGTGGGTGCTCTCGTCCGCTGGCCCAGCCGCCTTTAGAAAGACAGCGTGGCTCAGGGTTCATCCCAACTGAACGCCGACCTCCTTAACCGTGGGCGGAAAACTACTCAGACAACACAGGGTGAGGGAATCACAATATTAAGACTTTATTGGATCCCCAAACAATTAACGGCACATAGCACATAACCAGCAAAACACACAAATGTAACAAGCAACAGAGTCTCACCCTTCCGTTGCCTCACCAGGAATTAGAAGGTCCGTGCCTCAGACCTTCCAGGGCTACTTACTCCAATCCAGCAGCACCCCGCTTTCGGCGGGCACTCACCGAGAATGGAATAACGCCAGATTTAGGAAGCTGGCTGAGGTCTGCAATGTCTGTAGTCAGGTGACTGGATTGTCCCAACCTGGGTTTCTTCCTTAAGTAGTCTCTGGTATGATGATATAATCCAGGCAGCCGTAGTCGAAATCCCTAGACTGTGGTATGGTCTCCAATCGGAATCGGAGTCCCTAGATTGAAGCCATGTAGCCAAGTGATCCTCTAGTCGGAGCCAAAGTCCCTAGACCGAGTCCACAAGGCATCCTGGTTCTGATTCCCTAGTCAGCTCCTAAGAGATTAGACTGGATCATGCAACATCCATCAACAACCTGGTGACTCCAAGAAGTCCCCTTTTAAAGCCATAACCTTCCCTTAGGATATACTGTGCCCTTATCGGATTGGTTGTACAAGGTTGCTTCTCTTATTGGATGAATTTCAAGCTATATTCAAATATCCAGAGACAAGGGTGAGACAGGTAAATTACATCACATCTAGCAATTCACTTAGTAATACAACGGGAAGTTCGCATAATTGAGTTATCTGGGTGTCTGGCCTTCAGTGGCCAAAACAAATACATGAGTCAACAAGAGTCTTGTAAAAACAATGAGGGCTTATCCCCCGTCTATAAAAACAAACTGTCTTCATGTCTGGCTGAATGTTAAGAAAGGTAACCCATGCTAAGCATTGACAGAGTCCAGGTTGTCACAGGGGCATACTGAGCCGTCAGTATAGTGATGGACAGTTCAGCCGTCCAATCCTGGGCAGGGGTATACTGAGCTGTCAGTATGGTGATGGACAGTTCAGCCATCCAATCCTGAGCAGGGGCATACTGAGCTGTCAGTATGGTGATGGACAGTTCAGTCGTCCAATCCTGGGCAGGGGTATACTGAGCTGTCAGTATAGTGATGGACAGTTCAGCCGTCCAATCCTGAGCAGGGGCATACTGAGCTGTCAGTATAGTGATGGACAGTTCAGCCGTCCAATCCTGAGCAGGGGCATACTGAGCTGTCAGTATAGTGATGGACAGTTTATCCGTCCAATCCTGTGCAGGGGTATACTGAGCTGTCAGTATAGTGATGGACAGTTCAGCCGTCCAATCCTGAGCAGGGGCATACTGAGCTGTCAGTATGGTGATGGACAGTTCAGCCGTCCAATCCTGAGCAGGGGTATACTGAGCTGTCAGTATGGTGATGGACAGTTCAGCCGTCCAATCCTGGGCAGGGGTATACTGAGCTGTCAATATAGTGATGGACAGTTCAGTCGTCCAATCCTGGGCAGGGGCATAATGAGCTGTCAGTATGGTGATGGACAGTTCAGCCGTCCAATCCTGAGCAGGGGCATACTGAGCTGTCAGTATAGTGATGGACAGTTCAGCCGTCCAATCCTGAGCAGGGGTATACTGAGCTGTCAGTATAGTGATGGACAGTTCAGCCGTCCAATCCTGAGCAGGGGTATACTGAGCTGTCAGTATAGTGATGGACAGTTCAGCCGTCCAATCCTGAGCAGGGGCATACTGAGCTGTCAGTATGGTGATGGACAGTTCAGCCGTCCAATCCTGAGCAGGGGCATACTGAGCTGTCAATATAGTGAAGGACAGTTAAGCTGTCCAATCCTGAGCAGGGGCATACTGAGCTGTCAGTATAGTGATGGACAGTTCAGCCGTCCAATCCTGTGCAGGGGTATACTGAGCTGTCAGTATGGTGATGGACAGTTCAGCCGTCCAATCCTGAGCAGGGGTATACTGAGCTGTCAGTATGGTGATGGACAGTTCAGCCGTCCAATCCTGAGCAGGGGTATACTGAGCTGTCAGTATGGTGATGGACAGTTCAGCCGTCCAATCCTGGGCAGGGGTATACTGAGCTGTCAATATAGTGATGGACAGTTCAGTCGTCCAATCCTGGGCAGGGGCATAATGAGCTGTCAGTATGGTGATGGACAGTTCAGCCGTCCAATCCTGAGCAGGGGCATACTGAGCTGTCAGTATAGTGATGGACAGTTCAGCCGTCCAATCCTGAGCAGGGGTATACTGAGCTGTCAGTATAGTGATGGACAGTTCAGCCGTCCAATCCTGAGCAGGGGTATACTGAGCTGTCAGTATAGTGATGGACAGTTCAGCCGTCCAATCCTGAGCAGGGGCATACTGAGCTGTCAATATAGTGAAGGACAGTTAAGCTGTCCAATCCTGAGCAGGGGCATACTGAGCTGTCAGTATAGTGATGGACAGTTCAGCCGTCCAATCCTGTGCAGGGGTATACTGAGCTGTCAGTATGGTGATGGACAGTTCAGCCGTCCAATCCTGAGCAGGGGTATACTGAGCTGTCAGTATAGTGATGGACAGTTCAGCCGTCCAATCCTGAGCAGGGGTATACTGAGCTGTCAGTATAGTGATGGACAGTTCAGCCGTCCAATCCTGTGCAGGGGTATACTGAGCTGTCAGTATAGTGATGGACAGTTCAGCCGTCCAATCCTGGGCAGGGGTATACTGAGCTGTCAGTATAGTGATGGACAGTTCAGCCGTCCAATCCTGAGCAGGGGTATACTGAGCTGTCAGTATAGTGATGGACAGTTCAGCCGTCCAATCCTGAGCAGGGGTATACTGAGCTGTCAGTATAGCGATGGACAGTTCAGCCGTCCAATCCTGTGCAGGGGTATACTGAGCTGTCAGTATGGTGATGGACAGTTCAGCCGTCCAATCCTGAGCAGGGGCATACTGAGCTGTCAGTATAGTGATGGACAGTTTATCCGTCCAATCCTGGGCAGGGGTATACTGAGCTGTCAGTATGGTGATGGACAGTTCAGCCGTCCAATCCTGGGCAGGGGTATACTGAGCTGTCAGTATAGTGATGGACAGTTTATCCGTCCAATCCTTAGCAGGGGCATACTGAGCTGTCAGTATAGTGATGGACAGTTCAGCCGTCCAATCCTGAGCAGGGGTATACTGAGCTGTCAGTATGGTGATGGACAGTTCAGCCGTCCAATCCTGGGCAGGGGCATACTGAGCTGTCAGTATAGTGATGGACAGTTCAGCCGTCCAATCCTGTGCAGGGGTATACTGAGCTGTCAGTATAGTGATGGACAGTTCAGCCGTCCAATCCTGGGCAGGGGTATACTGAGCTGTCAGTATGGTGATGGACAGTTCAGCCGTCCAATCCTGAGCAGGGGCATACTGAGCTGTCAGTATAGTGATGGACAGTTCAGCCGTCCAATCCTGAGCAGGGGTATACTGAGCTGTCAGTATGGTGATGGACAGTTAAGCCGTCCAATCCTGAGCAGGGGCATACTGAGCTGTCAGTATAGTGATGGACAGTTCAGCCGTCCAATCCTGGGCAGGGGTATACTGAGCTGTCAGTATAGTGATGGACAGTTCAGCCGTCCAATCCTGTGCAGGGGTATACTGAGCTGTCAGTATAGTGATGGACAGTTCAGCCGTCCAATCCTGAGCAGGGGCATACTGAGCTGTCAGTATAGTGATGGACAGTTCAGCCGTCCAATCCTGGGCAGGGGCATACTGAGCTGTCAGTATAGTGATGGACAGTTCAGCCGTCCAATCCTGTGCAGGGGTATACTTAGCTGTCAGTATAGTGATGGACAGTTCAGCCGTCCAATCCTGGGCAGGGGTATACTGAGCTGTCAGTATGGTGATGGACAGTTCAGCCGTCCAATCCTGAGCAGGGGCATACTGAGCTGTCAGTATAGTGATGGACAGTTCAGCCGTCCAATCCTGAGCAGGGGTATACTGAGCTGTCAGTATGGTGATGGACAGTTAAGCCGTCCAATCCTGAGCAGGGGCATACTGAGCTGTCAGTATAGTGATGGACAGTTCAGCCGTCCAATCCTGAGCAGGGGTATACTGAGCTGTCAGTATAGTGATGGACAGTTTATCCGTCCAATCCTGGGCAGGGGTATACTGAGCTGTCAGTATAGTGATGGACAGTTCAGCCGTCCAATCCTGGGCAGGGGTATACTGAGCTGTCAGTATGGTGATGGACAGTTAAGCCGTCCAATCCTGAGCAGGGGCATACTGAGCTGTCAGTATAGTGATGGACAGTTCAGTCGTCCAATCCTGAGCAGGGGTATACTGAGCGGTCAGTATGGTGATGGACAGTTCAGCCGTCCAATCCTGGGAAGGGGTATACTGAGCTGTCAGTATAGTGATGGACAGTTCAGCCGTCCAATCCTGAGCAGGGGCATACTGAGCTGTCAGTATGGTGATGGACAGTTCAGCCGTCCAATCCTGGGCAGGGGTATACTGAGCTGTCAATATAGTGATGGACAGTTCAGCCGTCCAATCCTGAGCAGGGGCATACTGAGCTGTCAGTATGGTGATGGACAGTTCAGCCGTCCAATCCTGGGCAGGGGTATACTGAGCTGTCAATATAGTGATGGACAGTTCAGCCGTCCAATCCTGGGAAGGGGTATACTGAGCTGTCAGTATAGTGATGGACAGTTCAGCCGTCCAATCCTGAGCAGGGGCATACTGAGCTGTCAGTATGGTGATGGACAGTTCAGCCGTCCAATCCTGGGCAGGGGTATACTGAGCTGTCAATATAGTGATGGACAGTTCAGCCGTCCAATCCTGAGCAGGGGCATACTGAGCTGTCAGTATGGTGATGGACAGTTCAGCCGTCCAATCCTGGGCAGGGGTATACTGAGCTGTCAATATAGTGATGGACAGTTCAGCCGTCCAATCCTGGGAAGGGGTATACTGAGCTGTCAGTATAGTGATGGACAGTTCAGCCGTCCAATCCTGTGCAGGGGCATACTGAGCTGTCAGTATAGTGATGGACAGTTCAGCCGTCCAATCCTGGGAAGGGGTATACTGAGCTGTCAGTATAGTGATGGACAGTTCAGCCGTCCAATCCTGAGCAGGGGCATACTGAGCTGTCAGTATGGTGATGGACAGTTCAGCCGTCCAATCCTGGGCAGGGGTATACTGAGCTGTCAATATAGTGATGGACAGTTCAGCCGTCCAATCCTGAGCAGGGGCATACTGAGCTGTCAGTATGGTGATGGACAGTTCAGCCGTCCAATCCTGGGCAGGGGTATACTGAGCTGTCAATATAGTGATGGACAGTTCAGCCGTCCAATCCTGAGCAGGGGTATACTGAGCTGTCAGTATGGTGATGAACAGTTCCGCCGTCCAATCCTGTGCAGGGGCATACTGAGCTGTCAGTATAGTGATGGACAGTTTATCCGTCCAATCCTTAGCAGGGGTATACTGAGCTGTCAGTATGGTGATGGACAGTTCCGCCGTCCAATCCTGGGCAGGGGCATACTGAGCTGTCAGTATGGTGATGAACAGTTCCGCCGTCCAATCCTGGGCAGGGGTATACTGAGCTGTCAGTATAGTGAT
This sequence comes from Anomaloglossus baeobatrachus, assembly GCF_048569485.1. NCBI lineage: Eukaryota > Metazoa > Chordata > Amphibia > Anura > Aromobatidae > Anomaloglossus > Anomaloglossus baeobatrachus. The sequence continues at coordinate 321,354 of NC_134364.1, read as the reverse complement.
GGACAGTTCAGCCGTCCAATCCTGGGCAGGGGTATACTGAGCTGTCAGTATGGTGATGGACAGTTCAGCCGTCCAATCCTGAGCAGGGGTATACTGAGCTGTCAGTATGGTGATGGACAGTTTATCCGTCCAATCCTGGGCAGGGGTATACTGAGCTGTCAGTATAGTGATGGACAGTTCAGTCGTCCAATCCTGGGCAGGGGCATACTGAGCTGTCAGTATGGTGATGGACAGTTCAGCCGTCCAATCCTGTGCAGGGGTATACTGAGCTGTCAGTATGGTGATGGACAGTTCAGCCGTCCAATCCTGAGCAGGGGTATACTGAGCTGTCAGTATAGTGATGGACAGTTCAGTCGTCCAATCCTGGGCAGGGGCATACTGAGCTGTCAGTATAGTGATGGACAGTTCAGCCGTCCAATCCTGAGCAGGGGTATACTGAGCTGTCAGTATAGTGATGGACAGTTCAGCCGTCCAATCCTGAGCAGGGGTATACTGAGCTGTCAGTATGGTGATGGACAGTTCAGCCGTCCAATCCTGGGCAGGGGTATACTGAGCTGTCAGTATAGTGATGGACAGTTCAGCCGTCCAATCCTGTGCAGGGGTATACTGAGCTGTCAGTATAGTGATGGACAGTTCAGCCGTCCAATCCTGGGCAGGGGTATACTGAGCTGTCAGTATAGTGATGGACAGTTCAGCCGTCCAATCCTGTGCAGGGGTATACTGAGCTGTCAGTATAGTGATGGACAGTTCAGCCGTCCAATCCTGAGCAGGGGTATACTGAGCTGTCAGTATAGTGATGGACAGTTCAGCCGTCCAATCCTGTGCAGGGGTATACTGAGCTGTCAGTATAGTGATGGACAGTTCAGCCGTCCAATCCTGTGCAGGGGTATACTGAGCTGTCAGTATAGTGATGGACAGTTGAGCCGTCCAATCCTGTGCAGGGGTATACTGAGCTGTCAGTATAGTGATGGACAGTTTATCCGTCCAATCCTGAGCAGGGGTATACTGAGCTGTCAGTATAGTGATGGACAGTTTATCCGTCCAATCCTGAGCAGGGGTATACTGAGCTGTCAGTATAGTGATGGACAGTTCAGTCGTCCAATCCTGGGCAGGGGTATACTGAGCTGTCAGTATAGTGATGGACAGTTTATCCGTCCAATCCTGTGCAGGGGTATACTGAGCTGTCAGTATAGTGATGGACAGTTCAGTCGTCCAATCCTGGGCAGGGGTATACTGAGCTGTCAGTATAGTGATGGACAGTTCAGCCGTCCAATCCTGAGCAGGGGTATACTGAGCTGTCAGTATAGTGATGGACAGTTCAGTCGTCCAATCCTGGGCAGGGGCATACTGAGCTGTCAGTATAGTGATGGACAGTTCAGCCGTCCAATCCTGAGCAGGGGTATACTGAGCTGTCAGTATGGTGATGGACAGTTCAGCCGTCCAATCCTGAGCAGGGGTATACTGAGCTGTCAGTATAGTGATGGACAGTTCAGCCGTCCAATCCTGTGCAGGGGTATACTGAGCTGTCAGTATAGTGATGGACAGTTTATCCGTCCAATCCTGAGCAGGGGTATACTGAGCTGTCAATATAGTGATGGACAGTTTATCCGTCCAATCCTGTGCAGGGGTATACTGAGCTGTCAGTATAGTGATGGACAGTTTATCCGTCCAATCCTGTGCAGGGGTATACTGAGCTGTCAGTATAGTGATGGACAGTTTATCCGTCCAATCCTGAGCAGGGGTATACTGAGCTGTCAGTATAGTGATGGACAGTTCAGCCGTCCAATCCTGAGCAGGGGCATACTGAGCTGTCAGTATAGTGATGGACAGTTTATCCGTCCAATCCTGAGCAGGGGTATACTGAGCTGTCAGTATAGTGATGGACAGTTCAGTCGTCCAATCCTGGGCAGGGGTATACTGAGCTGTCAGTATAGTGATGGACAGTTCCGCCGTCCAATCCTGTGCAGGGGTATACTGAGCTGTCAGTATAGTGATGGACAGTTCAGTCGTCCAATCCTGAGCAGGGTATACTGAGCTGTCAGTATAGTGATGGACAGTTCAGCCGTCCAATCCTGGGCAGGGGTATACTGAGCTGTCAGTATGGTGATGGACAGTTCAGTCGTCCAATCCTGAGCAGGGGTATACTGAGCTGTCAGTATGGTGATGGACAGTTCAGCCGTCCAATCCTGGGCAGGGGTATACTGAGCTGTCAGTATGGTGATGGACAGTTCAGTCGTCCAATCCTGGGCAGGGGTATACTGAGCTGTCAGTATGGTGATGGACAGTTCAGTCGTCCAATCCTGGGCAGGGGTATACTGAGCTGTCAGTATGGTGATGGACAGTTCAGCCGTCCAATCCTGGGCAGGGGTATACTGAGCTGTCAGTATGGTGATGGACAGTTCAGTCGTCCAATCCTGGGCAGGGGTATACTGAGCTGTCAGTATGGTGATGGACAGTTCAGCCGTCCAATCCTGAGCAGGGGTATACTGAGCTGTCAGTATGGTGATGGACAGTTCAGCCGTCCAATCCTGGGCAGGGGTATACTGAGCTGTCAGTATGGTGATGGACAGTTCAGTCGTCCAATCCTGAGCAGGGGTATACTGAGCTGTCAGTATAGTGATGGACAGTTCAGGCGTCCAATCCTGAGCAGGGGTATACTGAGCTGTCAGTATGGTGATGGACAGTTCAGTCGTCCAATCCTGAGCAGGGGTATACTGAGCTGTCAGTATGGTGATGGACAGTTCAGTCGTCCAATCCTGAGCAGGGGTATACTGAGCTGTCAGTATGGTGATGGACAGTTCAGCCGTCCAATCCTGGGCAGGGGTATACTGAGCTGTCAGTATAGTGATGGACAGTTCAGCCGTCCAATCCTGGGCAGGGGTATACTGAGCTGTCAGTATGGTGATGGACAGTTCAGCCGTCCAATCCTGAGCAGGGGCATACTGAGCTGTCAGTATAGTGATGGACAGTTCAGCCGTCCAATCCTGTGCAGGGGTATACTGAGCTGTCAGTATGGTGATGGACAGTTCAGCCGTCCAATCCTGAGCAGGGGCATACTGAGCTGTCAGTATAGTGATGGACAGTTCAGCCGTCCAATCCTGAGCAGGGGCATACTGAGCTGTCAGTATGGTGATGGACAGTTCAGCCGTCCAATCCTGGGCAGGGGCATACTGAGCTGTCAGTATAGTGATGGACAGTTCAGCCGTCCAATCCTGAGCAGGGGTATACTGAGCTGTCAGTATAGTGATGGACAGTTCAGGCGTCCAATCCTGAGCAGGGGTATACTGAGCTGTCAGTATAGTGATGGACAGTTCAGCCGTCCAATCCTGAGCAGGGGTATACTGAGCTGTCAGTATAGTGATGGACAGTTCAGCCGTCCAATCCTGGGCAGGGGCATACTGAGCTGTCAGTATGGTGATGGACAGTTCAGCCGTCCAATCCTGGGCAGGGGCATACTGAGCTGTCAGTATGGTGATGGACAGTTCAGCCGTCCAATCCTGAGCAGGGGTATACTGAGCTGTCAGTATAGTGATGGACAGTTCAGTCGTCCAATCCTGGGCAGGGGTATACTGAGCTGTCAGTATAGTGATGGACAGTTCAGCCGTCCAATCCTGAGCAGGGGTATACTGAGCTGTCAGTATAGTGATGGACAGTTTATCCGTCCAATCCTGTGCAGGGGTATACTGAGCTGTCAGTATAGTGATGGACAGTTCAGCCGTCCAATCCTGAGCAGGGGTATACTGAGCTGTCAGTATAGTGATGGACAGTTCAGCCGTCCAATCCTGTGCAGGGGTATACTGAGCTGTCAGTATAGTGATGGACAGTTCAGCCGTCCAATCCTGAGCAGGGGTATACTGAGCTGTCAGTATAGTGATGGACAGTTCAGCCGTCCAATCCTGAGCAGGGGTATACTGAGCTGTCAGTATGGTGATGGACAGTTCAGCCGTCCAATCCTGGGCAGGGGTATACTGAGCTGTCAGTATAGTGATGGACAGTTTATTCATCCAATCCTGAGCAGGGGTATACTGAGCTGTCAGTATGGTGATGGACAGTTTATCCGTCCAATCCTGAGCAGGGGTATACTGAGCTGTCAGTATGGTGATGGACAGTTTATCCGTCCAATCCTGAGCAGGGGTATACTGAGCTGTCAGTATGGTGATGGACAGTTTATCCGTCCAATCCTGAGCAGGGGTATACTAAGCTGTCAGTATGGTGATGGACAGTTTATCCGTCCAATCCTGAGCAGGGGCATACTGAGCTGTCAGTATGGTGATGGACAGTTTATCCGTCCAATCCTGAGCAGGGGTATACTGAGCGGTCAGTATGGTGATGGACAGTTCAGCCGTCCAATCCTGAGCAGGGGTATACTGAGCTGTCAATATAGTGATGGACAGTTCAGCCGTCCAATCCTGGGCAGGGGTATACTGAGCTGTCAGTATGGTGATGGACAGTTTATCCGTCCAATCCTGAGCAGGGGCATACTGAGCTGTCAGTATGGTGATGGACAGTTTATCCGTCCAATCGTGAGCAGGGGTATACTGAGCTGTCAGTATAGTGATGGACAGTTCAGCCGTCCAATCCTGTGCAGGGGCATACTGAGCTGTCAGTATGGTGATGGACAGTTTATCCGTCCAATCCTGAGCAGGGGTATACTGAGCTGTCAGTATAGTGATGGACAGTTCAGCCGTCCAATCCTGAGCAGGGGTATACTGAGCTGTCAGTATGGTGATGGACAGTTCAGCCGTCCAATCCTGGGCAGGGGTATACTGAGCTGTCAGTATAGTGATGGACAGTTTATCCGTCCAATCCTGGGCAGTGGTATACTGAGCTGTCAGTATAGTGATGGACAGTTCAGCCGTCCAATTCTGAGCAGGGGCATACTGAGCTGTCAGTATAGTGATGGACAGTTCAGCCGTCCAATCCTGAGCAGGGGTATACTGAGCTGTCAGTATAGTGATGGACAGTTTATCCGTCCAATCCTGAGCAGGGGTATACTGAGCTGTCAGTATAGTGATGGACAGTTCAGCCGTCCAATCCTGGGCAGGGGTATACTGAGCTGTCAGTATAGTGATGGACAGTTCAGCCGTCCAATCCTGAGCAGGGGTATACTGAGCTGTCAGTATGGTGATGGACAGTTCAGCCGTCCAATCCTGTGCAGGGGCATACTGAGCTGTCAGTATAGTGATGGACAGTTCAGCCGTCCAATCCTGAGCAGGGGTATACTGAGCTGTCAGTATAGTGATGGACAGTTCAGCCGTCCAATCCTGGGCAGGGGCATACTGAGCTGTCAGTATAGTGATGGACAGTTCAGCCGTCCAATCCTGAGCAGGGGTATACTGAGCTGTCAGTATGGTGATGGACAGTTCAGCCGTCCAATCCTGTGCAGGGGTATACTGAGCTGTCAGTATAGTGATGGACAGTTTATCCGTCCAATCCTGAGCAGGGGCATACTGAGCTGTCAGTATAGTGATGGACAGTTTATCCGTCCAATCCTGAGCAGGGGCATACTGAGCTGTCAGTATAGTGATGGACAGTTTATCCGTCCAATCCTGAGCAGGGGTATACTGAGCTGTCAGTATGGTGATGGACAGTTCAGCCGTCCAATCCTGAGCAGGGGCATACTGAGCTGTCAGTATGGTGATGGACAGTTTATCCGTCCAATCCTGAGCAGGGGCATACTGAGCTGTCAGTATAGTGATGGACAGTTTATCCGTCCAATCCTGAGCAGGGGCATACTGAGCTGTCAGTATAGTGATGGACAGTTTATCCGTCCAATCCTGAGCAGGGGTATACTGAGCTGTCAGTATGGTGATGGACAGTTTATCCGTCCAATCCTGGGCAGGGGTATACTGAGCTGTCAGTATAGTGAAGGACAGTTCAGCCGTCCAATCCTGAGCAGGGGTATACTGAGCTGTCAGTATAGTGATGGACAGTTTATCCGTCCAATCCTGAGCAGGGGTATACTGAGCTGTCAGTATGGTGATGGACAGTTCAGCCGTCCAATCCTGTGCAGGGGTATACTGAGCTGTCAGTATAGTGATGGACAGTTCAGCCGTCCAATCCTGTGCAGGGGTATACTGAGCTGTCAGTATAGTGATGGACAGTTCAGCCGTCCAATCCTGTGCAGGGGTATACTGAGCTGTCAGTATAGTGATGGACAGTTCAGCCGTCCAATCCTGAGCAGGGGTATACTGAGCTGTCAGTATAGTGATGGACAGTTTATCCGTCCAATCCTGAGCAGGGGTATACTGAGCTGTCAGTATGGTGATGGACAGTTCAGCCGTCCAATCCTGTGCAGGGGTATACTGAGCTGTCAGTATAGTGATGGACAGTTTATCCGTCCAATCCTGGGCAGGGGTATACTGAGCTGTCAGTATAGTGATGGACAGTTTATCCGTCCAATCCTGAGCAGGGGTATACTGAGCTGTCAGTATGGTGATGGACAGTTTATCCGTCCAATCCTGTGCAGGGGTATACTGAGCTGTCAGTATAGTGATGGACAGTTCAGCCGTCCAATCCTGGGCAGGGGTATACTGAGCTGTCAGTATAGTGATGGACAGTTCAGCCGTCCAATCCTGAGCAGGGGTATACTGAGCTGTCAGTATAGTGATGGACAGTTTATCCGTCCAATCCTGTGCAGGGGTATACTGAGCTGTCAGTATGGTGATGGACAGTTTATCCGTCCAATCCTGGGCAGGGGTATACTGAGCTGTCAGTATAGTGATGGACAGTTCAGCCGTCCAATCCTGTGCAGGGGTATACTGAGCTGTCAGTATGGTGATGGACAGTTCAGCCGTCCAATCCTGAGCAGGGGTATACTGAGCTGTCAGTATGGTGATGGACAGTTCAGCCGTCCAATCCTGGGCAGGGGTATACTGAGCTGTCAGTATGGTGATGGACAGTTCAGCCGTCCAATCCTGAGCAGGGGTATACTGAGCTGTCAGTATGGTGATGGACAGTTCAGCCGTCCAATCCTGAGCAGGGGTATACTGAGCTGTCAGTATAGTGATGGACAGTTCAGCCGTCCAATCCTGTGCAGGGGTATACTGAGCTGTCAGTATAGTGATGGACAGTTCAGCCGTCCAATCCTGTGCAGGGGTATACTGAGCTGTCAGTATGGTGATGGACAGTTCAGCCGTCCAATCCTGTGCAGGGGTATACTGAGCTGTCAGTATAGTGATGGACAGTTTATCCGTCCAATCCTGAGCAGGGGTATACTGAGCTGTCAGTATAGTGATGGACAGTTCAGCCGTCCAATCCTGGGCAGGGGTATACTGAGCTGTCAGTATAGTGATGGACAGTTTATCCGTCCAATCCTGAGCAGGGGTATACTGAGCTGTCAGTATAGTGATGGACAGTTCAGCCGTCCAATCCTGGGCAGGGGTATACTGAGCTGTCAGTATAGTGATGGACAGTTTATCCGTCCAATCCTGGGCAGGGGTATACTGAGCTGTCAGTATAGTGATGGACAGTTTATCCGTCCAATCCTGGGCAGGGGCATACTGAGCTGTCAGTATAGTGATGGACAGTTTATCCGTCCAATCCTGAGCAGGGGTATACTGAGCTGTCAGTATAGTGATGGACAGTTTATCCGTCCAATCCTGGGCAGGGGCATACTGAGCTGTCAGTATAGTGATGGACAGTTTATCCGTCCAATCCTGAGCAGGGGTATACTGAGCTGTCAGTATAGTGATGGACAGTTCAGCCGTCCAATCCTGTGCAGGGGTATACTGAGCTGTCAGTATAGTGATGGACAGTTCAGCCGTCCAATCCTGAGCAGGGGCATACTGAGCTGTCAGTATAGTGATGTACAGTTCAGCCGTCCAATCCTGAGCAGGGGCATACTGAGCTGTCAGTATAGTGATGGACAGTTCAGCCGTCCAATCCTGGGCAGGGGTATACTGAGCTGTCAGTATAGTGATGGACAGTTCAGCCGTCCAATCCTGTGCAGGGGTATACTGAGCTGTCAGTATGGTGATGGACAGTTCAGCCGTCCAATCCTGAGCAGGGGTATACTGAGCTGTCAGTATAGTGATGGACAGTTTATCCGTCCAATCCTGGGCAGGGGTATACTGAGCTGTCAGTATAGTGATGGACAGTTCAGCCGTCCAATCCTGTGCAGGGGTATACTGAGCTGTCAGTATGGTGATGGACAGTTCAGCCGTCCAATCCTGAGCAGGGGCATACTGAGCTGTCAGTATAGTGATGGACAGTTTATCCGTCCAATCCTGTGCAGGAGTATACTGAGCTGTCAGTATAGTGATGGACAGTTCAGCCGTCCAATCCTGGGCAGGGGTATACTGAGCTGTCAGTATAGTGATGGACAGTTCAGCCGTCCAATCCTGGGCAGGGGCATACTGAGCTGTCAGTATGGTGATGGACAGTTCAGTCGTCCAATCCTGAGCAGGGGTATACTGAGCTGTCAGTATAGTGATGGACAGTTCAGCCGTCCAATCCTGAGCAGGGGCATACTGAGCTGTCAGTATAGTGATGGACAGTTTATCCGTCCAATCCTGGGCAGGGGTATACTGAGCTGTCAGTATAGTGATGGACAGTTCAGTCGTCCAATCCTGAGCAGGGGTATACTGAGCTGTCAGTATAGTGATGGACAGTTCAGCCGTCCAATCCTGAGCAGGGGCATACTGAGCTGTCAGTATAGTGATGGACAGTTTATCCGTCCAATCCTGGGCAGGGGTATACTGAGCTGTCAGTATAGTGATGGACAGTTCAGCCGTCCAATCCTGAGCAGGAGCATACTGAGCTGTCAGTATAGTGATGGACAGTTCAGCCGTCCAATCCTGAGCAGGGGCATACTGAGCTGTCAGTATGGTGATGGACAGTTCAGCCGTCCAATCCTGTGCAGGGGTATACTGAGCTGTCAGTATAGTGATGGACAGTTCAGCCGTCCAATCCTGTGCAGGGGTATACTGAGCTGTCAGTATAGTGATGGACAGTTTATCCGTCCAATCCTGAGCAGGGGTATACTGAGCTGTCAGTATAGTGATGGACAGTTTATCCGTCCAATCCTGAGCAGGGGTATACTGAGCTGTCAGTATAGTGATGGACAGTTCAGCCGTCCAATCCTGGGCAGGGGTATACTGAGCTGTCAGTATGGTGATGGACAGTTTATCCGTCCAATCCTGAGCAGGGGTATACTGAGCTGTCAGTATAGTGATGGACAGTTCAGCCGTCCAATCCTGGGCAGGGGTATACTGAGCTGTCAGTATGGTGATGGACAGTTTATCCGTCCAATCCTGAGCAGGAGCATACTGAGCTGTCAGTATAGTGATGGACAGTTTATCCGTCCAATCCTGAGCAGGGGTATACTGAGCTGTCAGTATAGTGATGGACAGTTCAGCCGTCCAATCCTGTGCAGGGGTATACTGAGCTGTCAGTATAGTGATGGACAGTTCAGCCGTCCAATCCTGAGCAGGGGTATACTGAGCTGTCAGTATAGTGATGGACAGTTTATCCGTCCAATCCTGAGCAGGGGTATACTGAGCTGTCAGTATAGTGATGGACAGTTTATCCGTCCAATCCTGGGCAGGGGCATACTGAGCTGTCAGTATAGTGATGGACAGTTTATCCGTCCAATCCTGAGCAGGGGTATACTGAGCTGTCAGTATAGTGATGGACAGTTCAGCCGTCCAATCCTGGGCAGGGGCATACTGAGCTGTCAGTATAGTGATGGACAGTTCAGCCGTCCAATCCTGTGCAGGGGTATACTGAGCTGTCAGTATGGTGATGGACAGTTCAGCCGTCCAATCCTGGGCAGGGGTATACTGAGCTGTCAGTATAGTGATGGACAGTTCAGCCGTCCAATCCTGTGCAGGGGTATACTGAGCTGTCAGTATGGTGATGGACAGTTCAGCCGTCCAATCCTGGGCAGGGGTATACTGAGCTGTCAGTATAGTGATGGACAGTTCAGCCGTCCAATCCTGGGCAGGGGCATACTGAGCTGTCAGTATAGTGATGGACAGTTCAGCCATCCAATCCTGGGCAGGGGCATACTGAGCTGTCAGTATAGTGATGGACAGTTCAGCCGTCCAATCCTGGGCAGGGGCATACTGAGCTGTCAGTATGGTGATGGACAGTTCAGTCGTCCAATCCTGGGCAGGGGTATACTGAGCTGTCAGTATAGTGATGGACAGTTCAGCCGTCCAATCCTGAGCAGGGGTATACTGAGCTGTCAGTATAGTGATGGACAGTTTATCCGTCCAATCCTGTGCAGGGGTATACTGAGCTGTCAGTATAGTGATGGACAGTTTATCCGTCCAATCCTGAGCAGGGGCATACTGAGCTGTCAGTATAGTGATGGACAGTTCAGCCGTCCAATCCTGAGCAGGGGTATACTGAGCTGTCAGTATAGTGATGGACAGTTTATCCGTCCAATCCTGAGCAGGGGTATACTGAGCTGTCAGTATAGTGATGGACAGTTCAGCCGTCCAATCCTGTGCAGGGGTATACTGAGCTGTCAGTATAGTGATGGACAGTTTATCCGTCCAATCCTGTGCAGGGGTATACTGAGCTGTCAGTATAGTGATGGACAGTTTATCCGTCCAATCCTGTGCAGGGGTATACTGAGCTGTCAGTATAGTGATGGACAGTTCAGCCGTCCAATCCTGGGCAGGGGCATACTGAGCGGTCACTATGGTGATGGACAGGGTTGAGGTTAGGCGTCCAATCTTGTTGCACGACCTTGGACCTTTCTCCATTTGCTCCTTTGTCTTTATCCGCTACCTTCCTGGAATCTTGAGCTTGGGCCATGACTATGCTTCTTGTCTTACCCTTTTATGAGGAGCCCTCTGGGTACCTGACCTCGGACCTCTAAGGCTAGCCCGTGAGTAGTGACACATTACATCTGGCCAGACATTGTTTTCCCATGAATCCTATTTGTGCTGTGGGATCCGGTGGGTCAGGATCCGGCCGAGGAGCACCGGAGACTAGAAGTGCTGCCCTCTCAGTCGCGGGGTCAGTTTTCTAGCACAAGGAGCGCTGTCCAGAGTCCACCATTGCCGGCCGTATCCTCTGATGTGCAGGAAGTCTCTCCTGGACCAGTAATGGTCCTTCCTGAGCAGGGGTGTCCAGGGAGTATGTCACCCTGCGGCCCCAGTCACAGAGAATAAGTGCCAGCAGGTAGGAACAATCATGCCCCTATTGCGAGGGGGTCCTCAGGCCCTTTCTTTGCTTCCACAAACCCCAGAATGGTCATTGGTTGACGTCTTTAGGCAGTAATACAGCACAGCAGGGGAGGTGGTGGAGATGATGCATGGCGGGGGAGGCGGTGGAGATGATGCATGGCGGGGGAGGTGGTGGAGATGATGCATGGCGGGGGAGGTGGTGGAGATGATGCATGGCGGGGGAGGTGGTGGAGATGATGCATGGCGGAGGAGGTGGTGGAGATGATGCATGGCGGAGATGATGCATGGCGGAGGAGGTGGTGATGATGCATGGCGGAGGAGGTGGTGATGATGCATGGCGGAGGAGGTGGTGATGATGCATGGCGGAGGAGGTGGAGATGATGCATGGCGGAGGAGGTGGTGATGATGCATGGTGGTGGAGATGATGCATGGCGGAGGAGATGATGCATGGTGGTGGAGATGATGCATGGTGTTGGAGATGATGCATGGCGGTGGAGGTGGTGGAGATGATGCATGGTGGTGGAGGTGGTGGAAATAATGCATGGTGGTGGAAATGATGCATGGCGGTGGAGGTGGTGATGATGCATGGCGGTGGAGGTGGTGGTGATGATGCATGGTGGTGGAGGTGGTGGAGATGATACATGGTGGTGGAGGTAATGCATGGCGGTGGAGGTGGTGGAGATGATGCATGGTGGTGGAGGTGGTGGAGGGGGTGGAGATGATACATGGTGGTGGAGATGATGCATGGCGGTGGAGGAGGTAGAGATGATGCATGGTGGTGGAGATTATGCATGGCGATGGAGATGATGCATGGCGGTGGAGGTGGTGGAGATGATACATGGTGGTGGAGATGATGCATGGCGGTGGAGGAGGTAGAGATGATGCATGGTGGTGGAGATTATGCATGGCGGTGGAGATGATGCATGGCGGTGGAGGTGGTGGAGATAATGCATGGCGATGGAGATGATGCATGGCGGTGGAGGTGGTGGAGATGATACATGGTGGTGGAGATGATACATGGTGGTGGAGATGATGCATGGCGGTGGAGGTGGTAGAGATGATGCATGGTGGTGGTGGAAATTATGCATGGCAGTGGAGGTGGATTAGCTTTCAGTTGTACTCCCTTGTGGAGACTATGTAGAGAAATTGTACAGGATGACGGTGGTTAGTAACAGTGGAGTGATGCACGTCCCTGGTGTAGTAACAGCAGAGTGGTGCACGTCTCTGGTGTAGTAACAGCAGAGTGGTGCACGTCTCTGGTGTAGTAACAGCAGAGTGGTGCGCGGCTCTGGTATAGTAACAGCAGAGTGGTGCACGCCCCTGGTGTAGTAACAGTGGAGTGATGCACGTCTCTGGAGTAGTAACAGCAGACTGGTGCGCGTCTGTGGTGTAGTAACAGCAGAGTGGTGCACGTCCCTGGTGTAGTAACAGCAGAGTGGTGCACGTCCCTGGTGTAGTAACAGCAGAGTGGTGCGCGGCTCTGGTATAGTAACAGCAGAGTGGTGCACGTCTGTGGTGTAGTAACAGCAGAGTGGTGCACGTCCCTGGTGTAGTAACAGCAGAGTGGTGCACGTCCCTGGTGTAGTAACAGCAGAGTGGTGCACGTCTCTGGTGTAGTAACAGCAGAGTGGTGCGCGTCTCTGGTGTAGTAACAGTGGAGTGATGCACGTCTCTGGAGTAGTAACAGCAGACTGGTGCGCGTCTGTGGTGTAGTAACAGCAGAGTGGTGCACGTCCCTGGTGTAGTAACAGCAGAGTGGTGCACGTCCCTGGTGTAGTAACAGCAGAGTGGTGCACGTCTCTGGTGTAGTAACAGTGGAGTGATGCACGTCCCTGGTGTAGTAACAGCAGAGTGATGCACGTCTCTGGTGTAGTAACAGCAGACTGGTGCACGTCTCTGGTGTAGTAACAGTGGAGTGATGCACGTCCCTGGTGTAGTAACAGCAGAGTGATGCACGTCTCTGGTGTAGTAACAGCAGACTGGTGCACGTCTCTGGTGTAGTAACAGCAGACTGGTGCACGTCTCTGGTGTAGTAACAGCAGAGTGGTGCGCGGCTCTGGTGTAGTAACAGCAGAGTGGTGCGCGTCCCTGGTGTAGTAACAGCAGAGTGGTGCGCGTCTCTGGTGTAGTAACAGCAGAGTGGTGCGCATCCCTGGTGTAGTAACAGCAGACTGGTGCACGTCCCTGGTGTAGTAACAGCAGACTGGTGCACGTCTCTGGTGTAGTAACAGCAGAGTGGTGCGCGGCTCTGGTATAGTAACAGCAGACTGGTGCACGTCTCTGGTGTAGTAACAGCAGAGTGATGCACGTCCCTGGTGTAGTAACAGCAGAGTGGTGCGCGTCCCTGGTATAGTAACAGCAGACTGGTGCACGTCTCTGGTGTAGTAACAGCAGAGTGATGCACGTCCCTGGTGTAGTAACAGCAGAGTGGTGCACGTCTCTGGTGTAGTAACAGCAGAGTGGTGCGCGTCCCTGGTGTAGTAACAGCAGACTGGTGCACGTCCCTGGTGTAGTAACAGCAGACTGGTGCACGTCTCTGGTGTAGTAACAGCAGAGTGGTGCGCGGCTCTGGTGTAGTAACAGCAGAGTGGTGCGCATCCCTGGTGTAGTAACAGCAGACTGGTGCACGTCTCTGGTGTAGTAACAGCAGACTGGTGCACGTCTCTGGTGTAGTAACAGCAGAGTGGTGCGCGGCTCTGGTGTAGTAACAGCAGAGTGGTGCGCATCCCTGGTGTAGTAACAGCAGACTGGTGCACGTCTCTGGTGTAGTAACAGCAGAGTGGTGCGCATCCCTGGTGTAGTAACAGCAGAGTGGTGCGCGGCTCTGGTGTAGTAACAGCAGACTGGTGCACGTCCCTGGTGTAGTAACAGCAGACTGGTGCACGTCTCTGGTGTAGTAACAGCAGAGTGGTGCGCGGCTCTGGTGTAGTAACAGCAGAGTGGTGCGCGGCTCTGGTGTAGTAACAGCAGACTGGTGCACGTCCCTGGTGTAGTAACAGCAGACTGGTGCACGTCTCTGGTGTAGTAACAGCAGAGTGGTGCGCATCCCTGGTGTAGTAACAGCAGAGTGGTGCACGTCCCTGGTGTAGTAACAGCAGACTGGTGCACGTCTCTGGTGTAGTAACAGCAGACTGGTGCACGTCTCTGGTGTAGTAACAGCAGACTGGTGCACGTCTCTGGTGTAGTAACAGCAGAGTGGTGCGCATCCCTGGTGTAGTAACAGCAGAGTGGTGCACGTCCCTGGTGTAGTAACAGCAGACTGGTGCACGTCTCTGGTGTAGTAACAGCAGACTGGTGCACGTCCCTGGTGTAGTAACAGCAGACTGGTGCACGTCCCTGGTGTAGTAACAGCAGACTGGTGCACGTCCCTGGTGTAGTAACAGCAGACTGGTGCACGTCCCTGGTGTAGTAACAGCAGACTGGTGCACGTCCCTGGTGTAGTAACAGCAGACTGGTGCACGTCTCTGGTGTAGTAACAGCAGAGTGGTGCGCGGCTCTGGTGTAGTAACAGCAGAGTGGTGCGCGTCCCTGGTGTAGTAACAGCAGAGTGGTGCGCGGCTCTGGTGTAGTAACAGCAGACTGGTGCACGTCCCTGGTGTAGTAACAGCAGAGTGGTGCGCGTCCCTGGTGTAGTAACAGCAGAGTGGTGCGCGGCTCTGGTGTAGTAACAGCAGACTGGTGCACGTCTCTGGTGTAGTAACAGCAGAGTGGTGCGCATCCCTGGTGTAGTAACAGCAGAGTGGTGCGCGGCTCTGGTGTAGTAACAGCAGACTGGTGCACGTCCCTGGTGTAGTAACAGCAGACTGGTGCACGTCTCTGGTGTAGTAACAGCAGAGTGGTGCGCGGCTCTGGTGTAGTAACAGCAGACTGGTGCACGTCTCTGGTGTAGTAACAGCAGAGTGGTGCGCGGCTCTGGTGTAGTAACAGCAGAGTGGTGCGCATCCCTGGTGTAGTAACAGCAGACTGGTGCACGTCTCTGGTGTAGTAACAGCAGAGTGGTGCGCATCCCTGGTGTAGTAACAGCAGAGTGGTGCGCGGCTCTGGTGTAGTAACAGCAGACTGGTGCACGTCCCTGGTGTAGTAACAGCAGACTGGTGCACGTCTCTGGTGTAGTAACAGCAGAGTGGTGCGCGGCTCTGGTGTAGTAACAGCAGAGTGGTGCACGTCCCTGGTGTAGTAACAGCAGACTGGTGCGCGGCTCTGGTGTAGTAACAGCAGAGTGGTGCGCATCCCTGGTGTAGTAACAGCAGACTGGTGCACGTCTCTGGTGTAGTAACAGCAGAGTGGTGCGCATCCCTGGTGTAGTAACAGCAGAGTGGTGCGCGGCTCTGGTGTAGTAACAGCAGACTGGTGCGCGGCTCTGGTGTAGTAACAGCAGAGTGGTGCGCATCCCTGGTGTAGTAACAGCAGACTGGTGCACGTCTCTGGTGTAGTAACAGCAGAGTGGTGCGCATCCCTGGTGTAGTAACAGCAGACTGGTGCACGTCTCTGGTGTAGTAACAGCAGAGTGGTGCGCGTCTCTGGTGTAGTAACAGCAGACTGGTGCACGTCTCTGGTGTAGTAACAGCAGAGTGGTGCGCGGCTCTGGTGTAGTAACAGCAGAGTGGTGCACGTCCCTGGTGTAGTAACAGCAGAGTGGTGCACGTCCCTGGTGTAGTAACAGCAGAGTGGTGCGCGTCCCTGGTGTAGTAACAGCAGAGTGGTGCGCGTCCCTGGTGTAGTAACAGCAGAGTGGTGCGCGTCCCTGGTGTAGTAACAGCAGAGTGGTGCGCGGCTCTGGTGTAGTAACAGCAGAGTGGTGCGCGTCTCTGGTGTAGTAACAGCAGACGCGTCCCTGGTTTTCCGTCCAGGTGTAATGAAGCAGTGATTGGTGGCGGTATTGAATGATGGCTGACACATGTGATGGCCGCCGCGGCCCCTGGGGCTCCACACTCCCTTTCATTTCTAGTGGTGAATGAAGTATCTGCGCCTCTCGTTAATGTGCTAATGACCTGATGATAATCCCGCGTCCTCGGAGATGGCCGCCCCTCCCCCACACAAGTAATTAGTTAAATGGAGACAGTATTTTGCTGGGAATTGCTGGAGATGAGGAATTAGTGCGGCATTAATTAGCGCGGGTCAATGGCGGCATTAATTAGCGCGGGTCAATGGCGGCCGCGGAGCCGAGAGGATGGAATTTCCCTGGATAATTCCGGGGATTGATTCAACGAAAAATTAAGTGATTTTTCAATCTCTTCTCAGTCAGGAGAAAACGACTGGTACTGAAAGCTGGAAAGTACACGTACATGCACGCTCACCTCACCCGAGGAAGGAGCAACTACACGTACATGCACGCTCACCTCACCCGAGGAAGGCGCAGAGCACTACACGTACATGCACGCTCACCTCACCCGAGGAAGGAGCAACTACACGTACATGCACGCTCACCTCACCCGAGGAAGGCGCAGAGCACTACACGTACATGCACGCTCACCTCACCCGAGGAAGGCGCAACTACACGTACATGCACGCTCACCTCACCCGAGGAAGGCGCAGAGCACTACACGTACATGCACGCTCACCTCACCCGAGGAAGGCGCAGAGCACTACACGTACATGCACGCTCACCTCACCCGAGGAAGGCGCAGAGCACTACACGTACATGCACGCTCACCTCACCCGAGGAAGGAGCAACTACACGTACATGCACGCTCACCTCACCCGAGGAAGGCGCAGAGCACTACACGTACATGCACGCTCACCTCACCCGAGGAAGGCGCAGAGCACTACACGTACATGCACGCTCACCTCACCCGAGGAAGGCGCAGAGCACTACACGTACATGCACGCTCACCTCACCCGAGGAAGGAGCAACTACACGTACATGCACACTCACCTCACCCGAGGAAGGCGCAGAGCACTACACGTACATGCACGCTCACCTCACCCGAGGAAGGCGCAGAGCACTACACGTACATGCACGCTCACCTCACCCGAGGAAGGCGCAGAGCACTACACGTACATGCACGCTCACCTCACCCGAGGAAGGCGCAGAGCACTACACGTACATGCACGCTCACCTCACCCGAGGAAGGAGCAACTACACGTACATGCACGCTCACCTCACCCGAGGAAGGCGCAGAGCACTACACGTACATGCACGCTCACCTCACCCGAGGAAGGATCAACTACACGTACATGCACGCTCACCTCACCCGAGGAAGGAGCAACTACACGTACAAGCACGCTCACCTCACCCGAGGAAGGCGCAGAGCACTACACGTACATGCACGCTCACCTCACCCGAGGAAGGATCAACTACACGTACATGCACGCTCACCTCATCCGAGGAAGGAGCAGAGCACTACACGTACATGCACGATCACCTCACCCGAGGAAGGCGCAGAGCACTACACGTACATGCACGCTCACCTCACCCGAGGAAGGAGCAACTACACGTACATGCACGCTCACCTCACCCGAGGAAGGCGCAGAGCACTACACGTACATGCACGCTCACCTCACCCGAGGAAGGCGCAGAGCACTACACGTACATGCACGCTCACCTCACCCGAGGAAGGCGCAGAGCACTACACGTACATGCACGGTCACCTCACCCGAGGAAGGATCAACTACACGTACATGCACGCTCACCTCATCCGAGGAAGGAGCAGAGCACTACACGTACATGCACGATCACCTCACCCGAGGAAGGCGCAGAGCACTACACGTACATGCACGCTCACCTCACCCGAGGAAGGAGCAGAGCACTGCACGTACATGCACGCTCACCTCACCCGAGGAAGGAGCAGAGCACTACACGTACATGCACGCTCACCTCACCCGAGGAAAGCGCAGACCACTACACGTACATGCACGCTCACCTCACCCGAGGAAGGCGCAGAGCACTACACGTACATGCACGCTCACCTCACCCGAGGAAGGCGCAGAGCACTACACGTACATGCACGCTCACCTCACCCGAGGAACGCGCAGAGCACTACACGTACATGCACGCTCACCTCACCCGAGGAAGGCGCAGAGCACTACACGTACATGCACGCTCACCTCACCCGAGGAAGGAGCTGAGCACTACACATACATGCACGCTCACCTCACCCGAGGAAGGCGCAGAGCACTACACGTACATGCACGCTCACCTCACCCGAGGAAGGCGCAGAGCACTACACGTACATGCACGGTCACCTCACCCGAGGAACGATCAACTACACGTACATGCACGCTCACCTCACCCGAGGAAGGCGCAGAGCACTACACGTACATGCATGCTCACCTCACCCGAGGAAGGCGCAGAGCACTGCACGTACATGCACGCTCACCTCACCCGAGGAAGGAGCAGAGCACTACACGTACATGCACGCTCACCTCACCCGAGGAAAGCGCAGACCACTACACGTACATGCACGCTCACCTCACCCGAGGAAGGCGCAGAGCACTACACGTACATGCACGCTCACCTCACCCGAGGTAGGCGCAGAGCACTACACGTACATGCACGCTCACCTCACCCGAGGAACGCGCAGAGCACTACACGTACATGCACGCTCACCTCACCCGAGGAAGGCGCAGAGCACTACACGTATATGCACGCTCACCTCACCCGAGGAAGGAGCAGAGCACTGCACGTACATGCACGCTCACCTCACCCGAGGAAGGAGCAGAGCACTACACGTACATGCACGCTCACCTCACCCGAGGAAAGCGCAGACCACTACACGTACATGCACGCTCACCTCACCCGAGGAAGGCGCAGAGCACTACACGTACATGCACGCTCACCTCACCCGAGGAAGGCGCAGAGCACTACACGTACATGCACGCTCACCTCACCCGAGGAACGCGCAGAGCACTACACGTACATGCACGCTCACCTCACCCGAGGAAGGCGCAGAGCACTACACGTACATGCACGCTCACCTCACCCGAGGAAGGAGCTGAGCACTACACATACATGCACGCTCACCTCACCCGAGGAAGGCGCAGAGCACTACACGTACATGCACGCTCACCTCACCCGAGGAAGGCGCAGAGCACTACACGTACATGCACGGTCACCTCACCCGAGGAAGGATCAACTACACGTACATGCACGCTCACCTCACCCGAGGAAGGCGCAGAGCACTACACGTACATGCATGCTCACCTCACCCGAGGAAGGCGCAGAGCACTGCACGTACATGCACGCTCACCTCACCCGAGGAAGGAGCAGAGCACTACACGTACATGCACGCTCACCTCACCCGAGGAAAGCGCAGACCACTACACGTACATGCACGCTCACCTCACCCGAGGAAGGCGCAGAGCACTACACGTACATGCACGCTCACCTCACCCGAGGTAGGCGCAGAGCACTACACGTACATGCACGCTCACCTCACCCGAGGAACGCGCAGAGCACTACACGTACATGCACGCTCACCTCACCCGAGGAAGGCGCAGAGCACTACACGTATATGCACGCTCACCTCACCCGAGGAAGGAGCAGAGCACTACACGTACATGCACGATCACCTAACCCGAGGAAGGCGCAGAGCACTACACGTACATGCACGCTCACCTCACCCGAGGAAGGCGCAGAGCACTACACGTACATGCACGCTCACCTCACCCGAGGAAGGAGCAGAGCACTACACGTACATGCACGCTCACCTCACCCGAGGAAGGATCAACTACACGTACATGCACGCTCACCTCACCCGAGGAAGGCGCAGAGCACTACACGTACATGCACGCTCACCTCACCCGAGGAAGGAGCAGAGCACTACACGTACATGCACGCTCACCTCACCCGAGGAAGGAGCAACTACACGTACATGGACGCTCACCTCACCCGAGGAAGGCGCAGAGCACTACACGTACATGGACGCTCACCTCACCCGAGGAAGGAGCAGAGCACTACACGTACATGCACGCTCACCTCACCCGAGGAAGGCGCAGAGCACTACACGTACATGCACGCTCACCTCACCCGAGGAAGGCGCAGAGCATTACACGTACATGCACGTTCACCTCACCCGAGGAAGGCGCAGAGCACTACACGTACATGCACGCTCACCTCACCCGAGGAAGGCGCAGAGCACTACACGTACATGCACGCTCACCTCACCCGAGGAAGGAGCAGAGCACTACACGTACATGCACGCTCACCTCACCCGAGGAAGGCGCAGAGCACTACACGTACATGCACGCTCACCTCACCCGAGGAAGGCGCAGAGCACTACATGTACATGCACGCTCACCTATGCACGCTCCCCTCCACACTGACAAGAACTGGCCACAGGAAGGACAGCAAAGCATAGCCCCTAACACAAGCGGCAGGTGTCTCCCACCCGAGGAAGGCGCAGAGCACGACACGTACATGCACGCTCACCTGTGCACGCTCCCCTCCACACTGACAAGAACTGACCACGGGATAAACAGCAAAGCATAGCCCCATAACACAAGCTGCAGCGCGGTGCGGTCCCTCTGCTGAGACGGTGTCTTCTTACTCTCACAGGTTTGGTTTCAGAACAGACGAGCAAAGTGGAGAAAACGTGAGAAGTGCTGGGGCCGGAGCAGCGTGATGGCAGAATATGGCCTGTACGGAGCCATGGTCCGGCATTCCATCCCCCTCCCCGAATCCATCCTGAAATCCGCAAAGGACGGCATCATGGAGTCCTGCGCCCCCTGGCTGCTCGGTAAGACCTGTGTGCTGCGGGATCAGCGCTGAAGCCCCCCACGACTATGAGCCGCATGCCCCCGGATACTTCTGAGTGGCTATGATCACATCAAGCAGCCTGTCTATATATTCCTATACCGTAGTATTCAGACCTGCGGGAAAAGCTGGGTGTATGGGGCCGCCTGGTCTATATTCAGCCATAAACCAGACGTGGGAAAAGCTGGGTGTATGGGGCCGCCTGGTCTATATTCAGCTATAACCCAGACATATGGGAAAAGCTGGGTGTATGGGGCCGCCTGGTCTATATTCAGCCATAAACCAGACGTGTGAGAAAAGCTGGGTGTATGGGGCCCTTGGTCTATATTCAGACATAAACCAGACATGTGGGAAAAGCTGGGTGTATGGGGCCCTTGGTCTATATTCAGCCATAAACCAGACATGTGGGAAAAGCTGGGTGTATGGGGCCGCCTGGTCTATATTCAGCCATAAACCAGACGTGTGAGAAAAGCTGGGTGTATGGGGCCGCCGGGTCTATATTCAGCTATAAACCAGACG